>NW_023330384.1:0-153334 GCF_011100685.1 Canis lupus familiaris
AATGCAATCATTCCTCTTAGGGTAATCTGCCAGCCTGGCCTGCATATTAGAAAACCTGAAGGGCTGTTAAAACAATGTATAAACCTGGGCCTCATTCCCAGACATGCCGGTGCAGGGGGTCTGGGATGGGCTTGAACATGGGTATTTTTGGAACCCTCCTCTTGTGCTTCTGATATGCAGCCAGGGTTGAGAACCAATGCCTTGTAACTATATCACCTAACTGCACTTCAAACAAACAATAAACTCCAATTTTTCTTTAAGACACCTACCTGAATTTATTTAAGTCAGAAAAGCATCAGACTTGTCACTGGCTTTTATCCTTTTTATCCTAATGAAAGTTCTGATGGTATTAATCAATCCATCTTGTCAAACAATGTGGGTATAAAACTTTTTCTCATTCACCATCAACAGCATAGGAGATTCCTGGCATACTTGCAAAATTTGACCAAAAGATATCCATACCTTTTTGTTCTAGACTATTCTACCCTTATAGTCTGTTTAAGGGTTATTATTTTTTTTTTTAAAAAAAGGTTTTATTTATTTATTCATGAGAGCCATGGAGAGAGAGGCAGAGACACAGGCAGGGGGAAGCAGGCTTTATGCAGGGAGCCTGATGTGGGACTCAGTCCCAGGACCCCGGGATCATGACCTGAGCCAAAGGCAGATGCTCAGCCACTCCAAATAGTCTCTTTAGTTTTTTTTTTTTTTTTAATATTATATATGTGAAGAGAAGTTGCTTAGGATAGGACTTGGTAGTGTGTCCTTGTCTATTGTGACAATAACACTGCATTGCTGCATTGCTGGAGAGAATGTTGTGTTTATTGCTCATGCATCTGGGGTGATTTGAGGATTGGTTTAGCAGTTCTGCCAACCTTTGCTGGACCAGTTCACACAACTGGGGGTCAGCTGGCCATTGCCTGATCCAGGTGACTGGGCATAAGCAGGGTGACTCTGGCTGTGCCCACTTTCTCACATCCTCCAGCAGGCTAGCCCAAAGATATTCTCGTGGTGATGTCCACAGTGTTAGCAAGCCACAGACACCTTCTTCAAGACTTGGCTTGTGTCAGTCAGGTCAGCTAACATCCCACTAACCAAAGAAAGTTAGCTGGCTGAGTTGCTTATTGAGGGATGAACAGTCACCCCACTCACAATGAGATGGCCAAGGGTGTGAATACAGTCAGGGAGAAAAAACTGGAGCTATCATTGTAATTCTACAACTGTTGTAAAAACAAATCCAATAATATCAAGCCCGGAAATGGGAATAATGAAACTAAAATAAGACAGTGAAATGATGAAATAAATATTGGAAAAACAGAATTCTTATGCAGAAATGGGAGGCCACTGGTTTAACTTTGTCAGCTTTCAACTGCTAAATACTGGAGAATATGAAGGAAGGATTGCTCCTGCTTGCTACTGTTTCTCTCCATCTAATAGATGGACTGTTGAACTCTATGGAATATGGACAATCATAATGTACTCAGGAAGACTTAAAGAAAAAACATGTCACTGTGAGTATATTTCAACCTGAGCAGTTAAACTGCATCAAATATAATGAAGTCATTGAAATTATGAGGGAATTAACATGTTTAGGTCAATTGCTAAGAAATACATTAGATACAACACAAGTTATATCTTAATCTCTAAATAATTAAAAAAGCAACTTTGAGATGCTATTCTATCAAATCTCTTATTATTTGTTTACGTGATTTTTAAGCAATAAAACAGATGTTTGGCAGAACATTATTAACATAGGGAACCTCGAATCCTCCAATAGTTTCATAGCACAGTTCCCTTGATCCCAATTCCAATTAGGTGTTCCTTTAAATGATTTCATTTATATGCAAATCCAGATAGAAGTGATTCCTAGACCTTTTATCATCCCAAAATTTGGCCTGGCTCTTGATCTGAATAAGCAGGTAGAGTTTTGTTTGTTTTTTAAAGATTTCATTTATTCATGAGAGACACACAGAGAGGCAGAGACCTAGGCAGAGGGAGAAGCAGGTTCCCTGGGGGGAGCCTGATGTAATCCTGGGACATGGGGAGCGCAATCTGAGCCAAAGGCAGACACTCAACCACTGAGCCACCCAGGTGCCCCAGCAGATAAAGTTTTTAAACTTCACAAAAATGCCTTAAACTGCATGATATTAGTGAAATGACCACATTA
The DNA here is from genome assembly GCF_011100685.1 of Canis lupus familiaris. NCBI lineage: Eukaryota > Metazoa > Chordata > Mammalia > Carnivora > Canidae > Canis > Canis lupus. The sequence continues at coordinate 2,165 of NW_023330384.1, forward strand.
TTTTGAATATTTTGAATTCCATATATTTGGAATAGAGGATGAACTTGTGTATGAATACTAAAATTTCTTTCTCTCTGGATCAGAGTAGTTACAGAGATGAAGGAAGGTCTTATTAGTAACCACCTCCACATAAGACACAGAAAAATAGAAATCTGTGTTAAAATTCTAAAATATGGCGTAGCTAAGATAATAAGAAATTATAAAGTTTGCATTTTTTAATGTTTTGCTATCATTTTTTCCACATTAAGGAGTACTTTTCCATAAAATGTGTTATATATATATGTGGTATTGGAACATCAGTATATTTTTTAGACAAGAACATTTTTGTACTTGAAGGAAACTTAGAGGTCACCTTATTTAGCCTCAATTTACAGAACTGGAAAGTAATCCTCAAATAAGTTGAAGTGATTTGCCCAAAATCATGCAGCAATTTAACCATCATAATGATAATATCTATTACTTATGTAATTTGCAAAGCATTTTACATTTGCAATGTCCATGAATTTTAATAACAACTTTTTTGAAGTCTATGGTACAGTTTTCTTCATCTATATATTTTTAGATAAATAAACCAAGGCACAGAGAGATCGAATAATGTATCCAGCATCACAAAAACTATATAAAGGGACACAACAGTTCCACTGTATCACTAGGCATCCATAAAGCACCAAATAACCCAGTTGGAAATGCAAGTTAAAATCACAATGGATGCCACTACCCACCCATTAGAATCAGAATGTCTGAACTCAAAAAAACTGACATACCAAGTGTTGGTGATGATGTTGGAAGAAATGGAGCTCTCATACCCTGCTGGTAGGATGTGACATGGCATAGACACTTTGGATAACAGTTTGGCAGCTTATTTGGAAATTAAGCATATACCTACCATATGACCCAGACTTTTCACTTTTAAGTATTTACCCTAAAGAAGAGAAAGCCTATGTCCATGCAAAGTCTTGTACAGAAATGTTCATAGCAACTCTTTGGTAATGTCCCTCAAACTGGAAACATGACAATATAAATGACTCTCAAAATAGTTACACTGATTGAAAGAGCCAGACAAAAAAAAAAAGAGCATGTAATTTATGATTTCATTTATTTAACTCTACTAAATTCAAACTAATCTTCAGTGACAAAAAAAGCAGATGAGGGGTGGGAGTGCTGGAAAGACCTGGAAAGAATACAAGACCAAGAAGAAACTTAGAAATTATGGAAATATTCTTTGTCTTGATTGTGCTGATGGTTTCATGGGCATATACATATGTCAAATGTACCAAATTAAGCACTTTAAAATATGCACTATACTATATGTTTCAATATGTATGTCTACCCTAATAAAACTGTTCAGAACAAAAAGTGACCTAGCTGAAGTCAAGATTCTGAAAAATCTACTTAAGTATACCCAAACTTGGTGGATCATGCTGATCCAACATGTATCTTTCTACTGTTTTCATTGAAATAAAGACTAGCCAACCAAAAAGTAGGCAGATATACAAAACAAAATAATAGCATTGTCCACACCTTTATGCCTTGTAAGGCAGTTACAATGAATTTTATGCTTTTTCTAACTCATAGTTCCATAAATTCTAACAAGAAGTTAGTTACAGTGTTTCATTGATTTGTTTTGTTTAAATAAGAGCAAAAATTCAATCAGAGAGTCATGTAACCCATACTGTTGGGAGTGCAAATGAGAAATCTTTAGGGGACATAATTTTGCATAGATGTTTCAAGTAACTTAAAAACCATCTTATTCTTTGGTCAGATAATTACACATCTGGCGGTTTAGCCTAAGAAAATGATCTCGAAACAAAAGATTTATGGAAAAATTTCTCCTCCAAGCATTATTTATAATAGCCAAAAAGGGAAACAAACCTAATGTCCAAAAATAAGGGAATTCTGGAATAAATCATGTCACATTGAACCATGGACTATTAAATAGCAATTAAATAATAATTTATAACAGTTTTTGGAGAATCACTTGAAGACTTTCTGAAAAAAAAAAGCCAAATCACAAAATGTCTCTCCCTCCTCTTAAAACTAATAAAATGAAAAAAAAAAAAATAGGTTACAAACAGAAGGAAAAAAGCAATGCATAGAGAGAAGGCCAATTTCATATAATAATGCTTGAAAAGTGGTAGGGGCAAGAAACAGACCAATAAATAATGTCATTTGGATGAACTCCTAACTCTCCATTCTAGAACAGTGGAAAGTGAGAGGGAGGAAGAAGGTAAATACATGAAATCCTAAATATTCTTGTGACTCCTACTCAGTTGAGGAGAGGTTATTTGGGACAGAGGGGAGCAGTATGGAACAAGAAATGCAGCAAACTCTTGTAGAGGGAGAACTCCTTTGCCCAAGCCAGTGTCTGGCTAGTAACAAAGAATGGTGGCTCACCATTCTTGTTTTCTTGATAGAACACATAGAGGGCTCTGCAGAGCAGTCCCTTGTGAGGCACAGACAAATAGCTCAGTGACAAACAAGGATTTGCTGGAACAGAAAGCAAAGGAGCAGGGTGCCTGGATGGCTCAGATGCTCAGATGCTCATTAAGCATCTGACTCTTGATTTTGGCTCAGATCATGATTTCAAGGTCGTGAGATTGAGTCTCACATCTTGCTCTATACTGGGCATGGAACCTGCTTAAGATTGTCTCTCTCCCTAACCCTCAGCCGCTACCTCCACCTCGTGCTCTCACTCTCTCTCTCTCTCTCTCTCTCTCTTTCTCTCTCTCTCTCTCAAAAAAAAAAATCAAACAAAGCAGGGGCATCTGGGTGGCTCAGTGGGTTAAGCATCTACCTTCAGCTCAGGTCATGATCTCAGAGTCCTGGGATCGAGCCCCACATCAGGCTCCCTGCTCCACGGGGAGCCTGCTTCTCCCTCTTCCTATCCCTGCCACTCCCCCTGCTTGTTGCTCTTTCTGTCTCTCTCTTTCTCTCTCCATCAAATAAATAAATAAAATCTTAAAACAAATAAAACAAAAAGAAAGAAAGCAAAGGAGAAGAAGGCAAATTCATTGTTAGAGTGAGAGCACAGGGCAGAGAAGTCTAAGGAGATTCCCACCACCCATCCCCTTCCATACCCCATCAAAGAATGTCTGTATCAAAACTCATGAGATATTCCCCCTCTTAAAACCCCTGAGACATAGCAGCATTATTCATAATAGCCAAAAAAGTAGAAACAACCCCAACGTTCATTAACTGATGATGCGAAATGTGGCCTATCCCCACAACAGAATAAAGAAACAACCTGAATAAGGAAAATGTGGTATATAAGTACCATGAAATATTATTCAGCTTTAAAAAAGAGAGAAATCCTGTAATATGTGACAAATGGGTGAAACTTAAGGACATTATGCTAAGTTCAATAAGCCAGTCACAGAAGGACAAATGTTGCATGATTCCACTTCTATGAAGAATCTAATACAATAGAACTCATAGAAACAAAGAATAGAATGGTGGGTGCCAGTGGGGAGGAGGAAATGGGGAGTCGCTAATCAATGTGTATAAATTTTCAATTGTAAAGGATGAATAAGTTCTAGATATCTGCTGCACAACCTCGTGTCTATAGACAATACCATATCATACATTTAGAATTTTGTTAAGGATGTAGCTCTCATATTAAGGATTCTTACCACAATTTTTAAAAAGTCGATGGATAGGGGCACCTGGGTGGCTTAGTCAGTTAAGCATCTACCTCTTGATTTTGGCTCAGGTCATGATCTTGAGGTCGTGAGATCGAACCTTGTAGGGGCTCCATGCTGGGCATAGAGCCTACTTAAAGTTCTCTCTCTCCCTCTCCCTTCTGCCCCTTCTCTCTCGCCCTCTCTCTCTTCTCTCTCCCTCTCTCTCTCTCTTCTCTCTCCCTTTCTCTCTCTCTCTTCTCTCTCTCTCTTTCCCTCTCTCTCTCTTTTTCTCTCTCTCTTTTCTCTCTCCTCTCTCTCTCAAATAAAGAAATAAATAGTACATGGATAAACCTTGAAAATATCATGCTAAGTGACAAGAGGTCACATACAGTATGATTCCACATATATGTAGTGTCCCAAACAGGCAAATCAATAGAAAGTAGATTGGCAATTCCCAGGAAAGTAGGGGGATGAGGGAGGAGGAAGACAATGAGGAAGGATTACTAATGGGTGGGGGGTTTCTTTGGGGGATAAGGAAAAGTGCTAAAATTAGTGTTGATGGTTGCACAGCTCTGTGAATATACTAAAAAACAACGAATTGTATGCCTAAAAATGAAGAATTTTATGGTATGTCAATTTTATATTTAAAAAAAATCCTATTATTAAAAAAAAAAAAAGGAGCCAGAGAAGAGTGTGAACAGCTTCTGGGGAGAGAGCAAGAAGTGGCTCTGCTGAAGTGCTATAGCCTGAGTCGAGAAGGATGTGAAGCTTAAGGAAATTACTGAAGGGAGTAAGAAATGCCGCTGTTTAGATGTAATTAATCCCATTACAGGGCTTTAAATTATAGAAGAAAGATCACGACTCATTCACTAAAGATCAGAACCAGGCTTCTGAAAGTATTTGGAACACCAGCACTCGGTCCTCGAATTCTCAGGTTTCAGATAAGTGATAAGGGAATCGAGATGACTCACTTATATTCAGATGTGAGAGAACACTTTGGTAGGGCTGCCTTCAGCAACAAAATAACATATCAAGTATATATAAATTCACTACAGCAAAGAAAATAATGGAAAAGATCATAGAAAGAGAAAAGGTGAGCAATCATTGCTCATAGAAAGCACAACCCAAGGACTAGTAGAAAATCCTGTAAAAACAGAAAAATGGAATGCTATAAGCAACATCAAAGACCATCATTAGATTTTAAAAATTAGATACTAGAATCATGAAAACAGTGACTTCAAAAATGACACTATCATTACAAAACAAGCAATAGCACTAAAAGAGAATTCTGGTATAACACTAAATAAAAAAAGATATACAGGGTCACCTGGGTGGCTCAGTCTGTTAAGTATATGACTCTTGATTTTGGCTCAGGATATGATCTCAGGGTTCTGGAAGCGAGCCTAACACAGGGCTCTGTGCTCAGCATGGAGTCTGTTTGTCCCTTTCCCTCTGCTCCTTCCCTCCGCTCAAGCTCTTTCTCTCACTCTCTCTCAAAAAAAAAAAAAAGATATAAAAATATATGTATGATTACAAATATTTAACAGAATTACAAGAAAATACCAGGTCTGATACAAGCCATTATTTTGAGGTGTTTGGTCAATGGATCTTTTTTCCTTCTTTTCACATTTTTGCATTTTCCACGTTTTCTATAGTATGCATATGTTATTTTTATAATGTATATATTAAAAGATAATGGATTCTAAATACCATAGTTGTGGACATGCTTGTGTGGAGGTCAAGTTCTATGTGCATAGTAAGTAGCAGCAACAGACTTGTAGTCTAAATGGCAGGTTGGATGGACAACACGAAGGTTTATTATCCTTCCTCCCAAAAGCTCATTGAAATTTCCAAAGAGTAAAAGGAATAAATCCATTAAGTGCTAGAAATCAAGGACGAGTATCACCAGTAAAACAGGTATCGGGAAGGGTTTCTGTAGTATACAAAGCAAATGAGGTCCCCTTTATGAAGAAACCAGCACCAAGTGCTCATAAGTGAGTCCAAGCACTAACAGGAGAAAATTGCCAGAGAAGTGTGTTACCATCTTCCCAACAAGAACCCTCTCAGCCACCTTGGGTAGAGTCAGGATATCCATGGAGCCAAAGGGAATCATGCACTGAGAGGGAGGGATGCCTACTTAAAACTTTGCAAAAGTACTAGGCTAGAGTTCCACAGAAACTGTCACATTTTTAGCAGAATAAAGTCTGAAAAACTGTTCCCTAAATAAATCAGAGGGACTGTAACTGTGGGATCCTTGTGAAACGAGAAGCTAAATATGATTATTAGAGAGAAAAAAAGGCAGTGGTTGAAAACACCACACTCTTAAGAAAGACAAATTTTCAAATTAAAAGATATCCCTGGAGCCAAAAAAGGCTAAGCAAGGACAGCAAAAAGAGAGACAGCAAGAGAGACAGCTAGACATGGTTTATTTTTCAGAGAATAGAAAAAGAGGAAAGGCTTCCCAAATCATTTTATGAGGTTAACATATCTTTAATACCACAACCTGACAAGACAATAGAAGAATAAAGAAGAAATGCATCTCACCTTTGAACACAGGTGCAACATCAAATAAGCAATGTACAAAAAATAATAATACAGAATGACAATAAAGATTTATCCCACTACTAATAAGGTGCTTCAGCATTAGAAAAATCTAAGAATATAATCCAACACATTAAAAGAGAAAAAAGTTCCATTTGCTTCTATAATTGAAATGATTTTTGATAAAATTCAAGTGTACACAATCTTTAAAAACCTAGCAAACCAAGAATGGAAGGTAAAAAAAAATAATCAATTGTCTCATCAGCCACCCTCATTTCTTCTCTTGTGAAAGAGCTGCCGCACTTACTTTTCTCTGATGGTTTTGAAATATATCCACAAATTTTTTGATACTTGTTTCTGTAAGAGACAGAACCTAATGGTGACTCACTTCTGATGAATAGAATAAAGTAGAAGTGACAGTGCATGACTTGGGGTACTAGGTCGCTAAAGGCAGTGCAGCTTACTACTCACTCCCTCGCAATGCTTGCCCTCCGGGAAGTTAGCTGCCAAGCATGAGCAGCCCAGATGTGGAGAGGCTCAGATGGCATGGACCTGACACCCCACCAACATCCAGCAAGGAGCCGACACCCCAGCCAAAGCCAACCAGGAACTGAGCTCCCCTCACCCCCAACAGCCATGTTACTGAGTCATTCTGAATGCAGATACTCCAGTCATACTCAAGCCTTCAGATTACTGCCACTCAGTCTGACAACTTTTTTTTTATAAATTTCTTTTTTATTGGTGTTCAATTTGCCAACATATAGAATAACACCCCGTGCTCATCCCATCAAGTGCCCCCCTCAGTGCCCGTCACCCAGTCACCCCCATCCCCCCTGCCCTCCTCCCCTTCCACCACCCCTAGTTCATTTCCCAGAGTTAGGAGTCTCTCATGTTCTGTCTCCCTCCCTGATATTTCCCACTAATTTTTTCTCCTTTCCCCATTTATTCCCTTTCACTATTTTTTATATTCCCCAAATGAATGAGACCATATAATGTTTGTCCTTCTCCGATTGACTTATTTCACCCAGCATAATAGCCTCCAGTTCCATCCATGTGGAAGCAAATGGTGGGTATTTGTCGTTTCTAATGGCTGAGGAATATTCCATTGGATACATAAACCACATCTTCTTTATCCATTCATCTTTCGATGGACACCGAGGCTCCTTCCACAGTTTGGCTATTGTGGACATTGCTGCTAGAAACATCGGGGTGCAGGTGTCCCGGCGTTTCATTGCATCTGTATCTTTGGGTAAATCCCCAGCAGTGCAATTGCTGGGTCGTAGGGCAGGTCTATTTTTAACTGTTTGAGGAACCTCCACACAGTTTTCCAGAGTGGCTGCTCCAGTTCCCATTCCCACCAACAGTGTAAGAGGGTTTCCTTTTCTCCGCATCCTCTCCAACATTTGTGGTTTCCTGCCTTGTTAATTTTCCCCATTCTCACTGGTGTGAGGTGGGATCTCATTGTGGTTTTGATTTGTATTTCCCTGATGGCCAGTGATGTGGAGCATTTTCTCATGTGCTTGCTGACAACTTCTTTGTAACCTCATTAAAGACCTTCAACTGGCACCACCACCCTGCTAAGCCACTCCCAGATTCCAACTCTCACAAACTGTGTGATATAATAAATGTTTGTTCTTTAAAGCTGCTAAATTCAGGGGGTAATTTGTTTTCTAGCAATACAGAACTAAAGCAATCAATTTTACAAGAAGGGTAGGCTTCTTCCCAGCCCAGAGGGCAAGTCTTCACTGAAGCAAGATAATCATGGCAATCTCATTGTCTATGACTACATTTTGCATAGTGAGACATTAGCGTTAAATATGCTAGAGAGGGCTGCAAAGGTTTCCTCACTCTGAGAATGTCACACATATTACCATTTCTGCCCCAAAAAGTTGTTATCTGGGGGTGACCATATGGCTCAGTCATTAAGTGGCTGCCTTGGCCTCATGTCACTATCCTGGGGTGCTGGGATCGAACCCCACATCGGGCTCAGTGGAGGGCCTGCTGTTCCCTCTCCCTTTGCTGTTCTCCCTACTTGTACTCTCTGGTTCTCCTTCTGTGTCAAATAAATACATAAAATCTTAAAATAAATAAATAAATAAATAAATAAATAAATAAATAAATAAATAAAAATTGTCTGAATATGACACCTAGAATTGTGGCAGCAATTTCGAGATCATGAGAAAAGGCAGGAATTCCTACATATGTGTAGGAACACAGTGTGAACAATGAAGTGCAAAGATAAAGGAACCCAGGCCCCTGATAGATTTGTGAGGTTATCAAGCCCTGGAGTTCCCTGAAACCCTGAAGTTCTTAAGGGGTGGGGTGGGGGGAGGGTAACAAATGTCTTTAATGCTTAAGCCCCACCTAATTAGGCTTTCTATCACTTGCAGCTGAGAACACCCTAACTGGAAAGAAAACTCTTGTATTTGTCAGTTGGCTTTGCCAAAACAAATACTATAAACTGGGTGACAAACAATGGAAATCCATTTCTCTGAGAAGTCTGAGATCAGGGTGTGAAGCATGTTGAGAATGTAATGAGAATCCTCCTCATAGTTTGCAGATGCCTGCCTTTTCACACTGTCCCCACACAGCAGAGAGAAGAGGAGGGGGATGAAAGAGGGATGGAGAGAGTTCATGCTCTTCCTTTTCTTATAAGGACTCTCATCTCATCATGGGAACTTCACACTTATAACCACTTCTAAACCTAATTACCCCCCAAGGGCTCTACTTCCAAATACCATTACTTTGGAGGTTAGGAATATAAATGTCCTTTTTTTAAATGAATTCTATGATTGCATAAAAATTCAAAGGAATTTGGAAGAAAATTTATCTATTTTTTAAAAGATTTTATTTATTTATTTGTGAGAGACACAGAGAGAGAGGCAGAGACACAGGCAGAGGGAGAAGCAGGCTCCCTTTGGGGAGCCTGATGTGGGACTCAATCCCAGGACCCTGGGATCATGACCTGAGCCAAAGACAGATGCTCAACCACTGAGCCACCCAGCCATCCCAAAATTTATCTATTTTTGATGCATTTATAAGCTAGTAAAATTCTTGGAAAATAATCAGATAGCATCTATGAATATTTTAAAAGCACAAAGGCCAATCAAATATATCATTTCTAGGAATCTTTCCTATAGAGAATTTTCTAAGTGAGTAAAAAAGTATTTCTACATAGTTGTTTTTCAACATTGTTTATAATATAAATTTAATTAGAAGTAACCTAAATGCCCAATCGATAAAGGGATGATTAAATAAATTCTAGTACATACAATTCTGTGTAATTGTTTAGAAGAATGAATTATATTACATAAACTCACATGGGAAGAGCATCAATGAAAACTAGAGGGAGAAAAGCTTGTTAAAGTCCATTTATATATGGAGGTATGTGTAATGTCTGGGAGAATATACACCAAAGTGTTAAACTGTTATCAGAGAGATTGAACATTTTTTATGTACCTCTAAATAACTTGAAATATTTCAACAAAAATGTTGTTTTTTTAAAAAGAAAACCTGATTGAAGTATAATTAATATAGTGTTATATTAGTTTCAGGTGCACAATATAATGATTCAGCAGTTTTATACATTTCTCATCACTCTTCATGATAAGTCTATATTCTTAATCCCCTTTATCTATTTCACCATTCCCCTCCCCAAAAAACCTCACCTCTGGCAACTACCAGTTTGTCCTCTGTATTTGTTAAAACAGAATAATTTTCCTGATTTTAAAAGAATTTTAAAATAAAAATAATGCAATGTATCTATCCAAAATTAATTACTCAAGTTAAGGATATGTACAGTGGTCTACATAAGACATAGCTATATCTAATTTCAGAGTTATGTATTAGTAATATTTTTGTCAGGTATCCCTGCTCAATGTAATTTTTAAAGGAAATCTACTGTAAAAACTGCACTGAAAATAAGATCCATACCCCCACTCCTTCCATAATTGCAGCCACTCTCTTTTTCCATTACCACCCCCCACAACACAAATAATTGGATTAGCATCCCCAAAAAAAGGAGCTAAGGAGAATGTAGAAAAGGTAAAGATGGAAACGAAGTGGTCTCACCTATGATCATGGGAAAAGCAATCAATCAACCAATAATAAAGATAACTGTGCGAGTCTTAATTTTGACCAAAAATCCATGAATTTTTTTGATAGGAATTTGATTTGAAGTATTATTTTTCTCACAGTGGTTCCAGAACAGAGTTTGCCCTGGTTAAACAGCTGCTCTCTTTATCCCTCGGGCTACCAATGACAAAGAAGCCTGGACACAAGGGCTTGCTGAGAGCCTCCAAACCAGAATGACCTCCCCAGGACCCTGAATCTGCAAGAGCAACCTTTCTAAGTTTCACCTCCTGAAACTGAATGACTTTGCATCATTCCCTGAAAGAGACCCCACATTTGTGGGATAACCATTCTTCTCTGATTCCAAACTGCTTCCAGAGCAAATGTGCCCCAACATGTCATATGAAGGAGGTGAGTACCCTTACCCAAGAGATGGTCAGTAAATTAAGAAGTGGGCAGGTTTTTGAGAGCTTTCAGAAATGAAGTTTTCTAAAGTGAGAAAATTGGCTCTAGATGGCTGGAGGTGGAGGACTTAACCTCCTTTCCTTGTTAGTTTTTCCTTTCCTTCTTTTTACCACGTTAGTATCCCCACAACACTCCTTGAGGAAGTAATGCTCATAAACAAGACATTCTTGTTATCAGCCTACCTGTGTGTAAGCAACCTGTGTAGTCACTATAGTTCCCTCTAGACTGGGAGGTGCTTGAGCTGCTCTAGCCTTTCCTCTCCGCTCACCTAAAGGAGGTAAAGACTGAAGGAAGCCACAGCTCCCTTCATGGAGTGACTGACCACAGGGTTCTGTATGGCCCACCTTAGGAACAGTTTGTGCAAATCCCCAAGGAGCTTTCAAGTTTTTTCTAAATATAAAAAAGTTTGTTAACAGTGAGACACATAAAAAATAAATCAGGGGTGGGGGGCGGTTCACCCCTCCATGATGTGATTAATGTCTGAAGCTACTCAAATTATGGTCTAGTGAGGAAAACTTCAACAAAAAAATGTCTCTTGAATATTAAAAGATTCTATTTGTTTTGTAATCTGCATTTTTATTCCCCAAGGGCCTCTCATTCCTGGTCTAATTCTGCAAGATTCTATCTTTTTTTTTTTTTTTTTTTTTTTTTTTTAGGCTGCACATTTTGACATTTTGATGTTAGTATCAGCCTTATTGATGAATAGTCCCAAGTTTGGAAGTATTTTGAAAGCTGCCCCTGTCTGCCGCAGTAGGGATGCGCAAACCTGGTACGTCAATCCTTTGATGGTGAAAATCTCTGACAGGGTTTGGACATTCACAGTTCTGCTTATATTATTCTGCCAAATTGCATCATCTGAATTCAGCAGTTTAGCTTTTTCCTTTCTATCTTTCTTCTTAGAAAACTTTTTTCTTTCTTTTAATCTCTTTATGCCCTTAGAGCAAATTTTAATAGTCACCTAACCAAAAGAGAAGATACTTAAAACTAATAAAAGAGGCAGAAAGACAGATAGTAGAAAATGGGTTTAATCAGAACTCTCTAAGGCAAAGTTTCTAAAACTTGATAAATCCATGGAGATCTTTAAAAAAATTGAACTCTATTGTTAACTCAAAATGTTTTCTAACTTAATGACATGAGCGATGTATAAACATAAAATGAGGTATGAATTCTTTATACTTATATTCCTTATGTGAATTTTATTAGTCAACTAATACTGATTGCATAAATGAAAGCACCAAAGATCTCTGTTGCTTGCACATTAAATTTTTTTTTTTTTTTTTTTATTCACAGCTGGGTTTGGCTGATGTCAGGTAGACTAGGTAAAGACTAGCCCCAGGTTACAAGTAGAATCAGTTCTCCTCAAGTCTTCATTTTGAGATCAGAGGCTACACGGAGTATGGGGTTTTTGTTGTTGTTATTGTTTGGGTTTTTTGGCTCTTTGAGTTTTGTTTAGGTTTTTTTTAATGATGTATTACTGGACTAAAGAGGCAATGCCAAACCATGCACACATATTTAAAGCCTCATCATGTTTATTAACATTCCAGCCAGGTCCAGCTTCAATGGGGCAAGGAAATATCTTAGTTTACTCTAGTCGAGGTACTGCAAAGTCCCAAGGCAAAGAGCATGGATGAATAGATCTATAAGAGGAAGTATATGAAGAATTGAGAATGACAGCTGCTTAATCCACCACAGTCTCCTTCAAATAATAATTATTCACTTTGCTCCCTTTTGCAACATACTCCCCCCACCCCTGCCTCTCAAGACATTTTAATTAAAAAGTCTCATCCAGTCATAGCATGGGGTTCAAAGTTCAGGATCTGTGCTTTACCCTGGGGCCAGATGTGGCTCTTCCCAATCTAGATATTTACAAGCCAAAACAAAACCAAGGAATCTGTCACCCTCTGCCAACATACAATCATAAAACAGGGACAAGATTTAGCAGTAAACTCTCCTATCTGAAAAAAGGGAAGATTGGAAGGCATATGGGGTCAACTGGTCCACAGACACTCTGAAACAGGGATATATCAGCCAGTTTCTCCACTAGGGTAGGGAACAGTCCTTTATTTGGGCCCTGGCTCTGCTCCCTGGGACAAAGGGCCCAGTCCATTGTTCTCCACAGCCCTGCTCTGCCTCCGGTGTGATTTTTCTTTCCACCCTTTGGGGCCACATCTGAAATAGTATTGCCGAACATGAGCAGTTCTCTCACCCACTTGCTACCCTTAGAAAGTTGGGATCCCAGAGCTTTTTGATCCATCTCAAAGTCAACCTCTTCATCTAGCATGGCAGCACTTTTGCAAACATGGCTCTTGAAAACCTGTTGGATTTTTGATGCCGTTAATTACAGCCACTCCATGTGCCAAAATCCACACTGTAGTTTTTGTGAGGCCTGTCTCTCTCTAGACTTAATTACAAGTACTTTGAGTTCATAATCACTTTTCTCAAAAGTCATTTTGTCCAGGTGAAGGTATCTACTGCCAGACATTGCCTTAAGGTCGGTCTTAATGAGGTTGTGCCTGGATTTTGTCATTTCTGTGAGGCTATTTTTTAGTAGGTCTTTCAAATACAAGGTGTTTTTAAATTTTATCTCTTACTGAATGGAAAGGAGAAACAATTTTATTTATCAACCCTACAGCTTCTGGAATTTCTAGGTTCTCTACATCCCCTCTCAATTTTGCCTGCAAAGTGGCCAGTTTTTCTGAGCTCATCACTTTCTTGTTGTACCTTTTTGAATGCAGCAAATTACAGTCTGTTCACATTATCAAGATTCTGATTGAGAACCTTTCTGTCTGCCACAGGTTCATTAAGTACTTTTTTTTTGCCTTTGGGCCACTGAAAGCAACGGTTTTGCCAGTGTTTTGCTGCCACATAAACAGCTTGCCTCTTTTCCAGCTTCCTACGGCATTCTGCCTTCTCTAGTGAGGGGTGCTGCGAAGTCACAAGACATAAGCTTGGCTTGTAGAACAGAGAATGCTGGGATAGAGAGAGATGAAAAATTGGGAAGAATGATATAAATCATTCTGATATACCGCCCTGATATAAATCAACACATTTTGTAAATTTGTTTAAATACTCACAAAAACAACAAACCTCAAGGAAATAGCATTAACAATGTGATGACTTTTTTTTTTTTTTTGGTTTATATCAAATCACAGCTCAAATGTTAATACTGCTTCTAGGCGTGTTCTTTAGAATATGACTTTACCACCATATGCCGGGTGATGACTCAAATCTCAGCCCAATTCTGAATTTTAGCTCTTACAAAGTCATCATTTATTTCATACAGTATGAGATATTTTGGCCTTCACTTGGCTTACACATGTCATTTACAGATCAAGTCTGACTGCATGCCTTTCTCACTAGTCTACCTCAATTACAGTAGCATACAGTCATATGACTCTTTGGTTAGAATTATTTGATTATAAGATAATCTTCCTGATGATCTAGAACATGCCCCTGTGTTCCTGTCAGTGCCAGCCAATTGTTAGTAATGCGTTGGCCCAGGAATGCCCGAGGCCAATCACCTGGGTCCATATTATTTATGCCAAGGTCCCATAGACATTTTCGCTGACCAGAGTCAATGGTGGTGGCTGTACCAGCCTTTGTGTTTTTACATTTGCAAGATGCACCTCAGTGCCAAAGATAAGGGAGCACTGGAGGTCCTGGAGGGTACACAGCACATCCAAGGGCCATATAGTGAGGTCATGGGTAGAGAGAGAGGGAAGAAGTGTGGATCTGGGGCTTTGACTTTATTGGCATCCAAGTGTGGTTCCCTAGGGTTTCTTGGGTTCACTCTTTATTGGAGAATTTACAGCATCCCAAGCAGGAATTGGGGTGCAAGAAAGAAAAATTGGGTTGACTCAAGCAATCATCTATCTAGGTGACACAGAGCTTTCTGAAAAGGGACCTTCACAGGTGAGGGCAGCCTAACTCCTTAGCACAGTTGTTTAGCTGTGTCATACAGCTGGCAGTATGTTTATTTGAGATGGACTTATTTGAAATGAATACCTCAGCAATCAAAAGCTTGATGTCAGGCACCTACATTACAATCAAAAAGGTTAATGTCAGGCACTCACACTATATCGTGTTAAACATTTTCATGCTATTTTTGGTATGAAAACACAAGCATTTTTCAATCTCAGCACTCACATATGAGTGAGAATATGGTCTATAGATCCCCAAGCCGAGAACACTGATCTGAAGGGTTATGGGGGGATTTTAAATAACATGACATTCTTTAAAGAGCTTAACCCAATACTGAGTAAGTGCTCAGTAATTTTCAGTTTCCTTCTCTTCCCTTTTCACTTTATAGATTAGACTTTCATAGTCCACAGTGAGCATTAATTTGTTCAGCGCTGCCTTCAGGTGGAACATCTGCATAAATCTAGCTTTGTGAATATTTTTAAACTGAGAGATTTTCCATCTGTTTTGGAGTTATAGCAGTCCACATTATCCTCACTTGAGCTCTTAATGATATATGTGTGATGGAAACAAGACGTCTTAACGTGTAAGTATTCACTGCCTCCCCAGTCCTGTCTGTGCAGATTCTACCCTTCCCCCACCACCTTAAGCAAGTCTTTCTTTGCCAGTCTAGTTCTTGGTGTTTTTGTAATGCAAAATTAGAAGACAGGGAGAGCAACTGGGCCAGAGCTGCAGTGAAGTAAGGGAAAGGATATTTGCTTTCTGGGTCAGCCCTGGGTTCTTTCTTGTGGAGAATCCAGGTAATGAGCAAAGCAGAAATGAAACCATAAAAAGAAGCTCAATTCTAAATTGATCTAAATAAGAAAGAGCTTAAGGTGGGGGCAGGAGGAAGAAGACAGAAAAGCCATAAAAGGTGGGTGTCAGGGGAATTGGGGGATTTTGAGAAGACTGCAAAAAACACGGAGTACGAAAGAAGTGTGGAAGACAGATAATATTTTTTAAAGTATTGTTGTGGGTTATGGCACAGATCTCCCTAATAGTTCTTGAGAAATGCACATAAAATATTAAAATGTCTTTTAATTTCTGTTGGGCTACTGGAGTATATATTTCTTCAAATGGAATGCTATGCTAAAATTGATTCATCTGAGCCCTGTACACACATATACACACTTTATATTTGGATCATATACAATCCTTCCTAACTAAACAGCCAGGATCCGGTTACATATTCTCTTTGAACTCAGCCTGGGGCTCTATCTGATCTTTTTCCCACCCCAACCTGGGCAACCATCTCCTTCCAGACTGTAAGAGAGAGAAATAATCTTCTATTATATTTGAACCAATGATTTATGGAAGTATCTGTTATTGCAGCTTAGCCTATACCACAATCAATACATTTAGAATATGTTGCTTTCAGTTTAAGGAATTATTAATTAATAAATAATGTAACTTTTATATACCACTTTCCATATTATGCAAATAATATGATGTTCAGTCCAAAAGTTCAGTCATCAGAGAAGTGCCATTCACTGGCATGAGAATTCATCTCTTCCTGTATAATATGTTGTGATTGATTAAAATAAAGTTCAGATTTACAAAACTAGAATAGTGAGGCAGCTGATAGCTGTACATTCTTATAGCATTTATTCACTTATTTAGTAAAATTTTTGAATGGTTTCCAGTGTCCAGTCCAGCACAAAAAGAACTTGGAAGTTATCTCTCCTATCCACATAAAAATAGCTGAATCAACAACAATTCTGGGATCCATTAGAGAACTGAGGTCATAGGGCAAACCCCTGCCTCAAAAATTATAGAGACAGATAGGTGAATCCCACGCAGGAAAAACCTTCTAGAGACCCATTTATGGCATAGGAAACCTAAATTGTAATTGACAAATTGCTGGAGGCTCTGTGCAAATTTGAGAATTAAAAACTCCAGAGTGGGATCCAGCCTTGGGAAGGTGGAATGAGTTTTATCTCCAAAAGCCCTACCAGGTTCTCATAGAAAAGATCAGAGGAAACTCTCCACTGTGTCTGGCAAAGAACCATAGGAAATATAAGAAATATTGAATTCTTACTATGTAATGTACCAGGCAATGTATTTGTTGGAGTTACAGTGATGTTAAACAAAAGCTCTCTCTTTGTGGAGCTTTTTTTTTTTTTTTTTAAACATTTATTTGAGTGAGAGAATGAGCAAATGAGGGGAGGGGAGGGAATCTCAAGCAGATTCTGTGCTGAGTACAGAGCCTGATACAGGACTTGATCTCATGACCTGAGCTAAAACCAAGAGTCAGATGCTCAATTTATTGAACCACCCAGGTGCACCTCTCTTTGTGGGGCTTACGTGCTAGTGAAGAAATAGGACAATAAACAATAGAATTTCAATCAGTGATAAGTGGTATGAAGAAAATAAGGTAAAGCGAGGCCTAGAAAGTGATCAGGGAGGAAAGTACAGCTATTTCAGATAAGGTGGTCAGGGAAGATCTCCCTAAGAGGTGGCATCTGAGCTGAGGTGTGAATGGATTAGAAGCTTGCTTTGTAAATGCAGATAGATCCATATTCAGTCCATTAACATTCTTCCTTCTGACCTTCTAGACATTCATGGACACCATGGATCCCAGAGAGAAGCTGACAGAAACAGTCTGACCTCCAATGTATCAGTGAGGTCAACTGCTTGATCTCTGGTGCCTAAGATTATTGCAGGGAAATGTTTGATGAGGAAAAGAAAGTAATCAAATTCCTGGATGAGTTATGCAATAGGTCTGTTCCCCCCAAAACCTGTCAATCTTTCAAATAAACCCTTCTGAATTTTGTGATCTATTTGTTGAGATTGCTTTTCATGAGCTGATTAATTATAGTATATTATGATAATGTTCTTCATTAGGTAGAATGTTCTGTGATTGATTAATATAGCTCCCATTTATTTGATTAATATAACTTTATTTCTATTGCTAGTCAAATATACTATTTTCAAGTGGTTAGATATAGTATCTGTAGTAATTTTTATTTCAGAAATTGGGACCCCTTGTGCCTATTTTAACATCATTTCTACCCCACTCCTATCCTCCATTTATCTATAAAGTAATACTCATTTATCACACAGTTTTTTATATTTTTAAAACCAGAGGAGGGGGTACTTGAAAAGCCGAGAGTAATGGTTTACAAACTGTGCACCCGGAAGTAGCGATGTAGATTTGCCTTGGGAGGCAAGTAGAAAGCAGAGAGAAAAGGAGAGGCAAAGAGGCTGGCATTGGAAGAATGAGAGGTGGAGACTGCAGGACTTCAGGCCCACATTTGTCAAGAGAGCCAGGCTATGCTGCAATGACATACGATCTCAATGGTATCCTATCATGAATGTTTATTTCTCTCCCCACAAACACCAGCATAAGGCAAAAGACCTCTTCCATCTAGTAAGCGTAGGGTCCAGCTGTCATCATAGTGTGATGCTATTATGTATCAATACACAGACTCCACTGTCTGTAATGGGAAGAAAGGAATGGAGGATCCACAGGGGTTTTAGGGCCGGAAAGCCATCACATGGTCTCAAGCTAACTTTAAGGGAATCTGGAAGACCTAAGCAACCACCTGGAATACACAGAAAGCCCAAAATATTTCTGCCAACAAGCCCTACCGCCACTTTGAGGAGGGTAGCTATTTATTTATTTACTTATGTATAATGTTTCCAAGGGATATTTTACCTGAAGAATGCATTTTCTAGCTAAAAAAAAAATATATATATATATATATATATAAAGGCACCGATCCAAAAATAAAGTGATTATTTCAAGGGGCGCCTGGGTGTCTCAGTCAGTTAAGTGTCTGGCTTTGGCCCAGGTCATGATCTCACACTGGGCTCCCCGCTTCTCCTTCTGCCTCTGCCCCTCCCCACTCCCACTTGTGCTTACTCTCTCCTTCTCAAATAAATAAAATCTTTAAATAACACGATTATTTCAAATCTAAGATTGCCTCATTCTGGTATGTTTCTGAGAATATCAAACTTTTATGGTTTGACCAAGATCAGGAAGACTATTGATAGATTGATATACTGACTTGTCAGAATTGACAAAAAAGAACATCATCCCATGTAGATGTTGAGCTTCTATTCTAGAACAATAGTCCTAGGACAGGGTATAAAGTATTGGTGACCACCATTCATTCCACCCCTTTTCTAGTTGGCCTTCTCAGGTCATAGAGACTAGAAACTTAAGATCTACATTTTCCAGACTGCCTTGCAGCTTGAATTCTGAATGTGATCTAGGCTTGACAAATCAGATGTACTCTGCGGGAGACTTGGCATTTGGAAGTACGATAGAGGCCTTGCCTCTGCAGTTTTGATATGTCTTCTGGTAGGCCTCCTCACAGAGACATTTGAGGTTTTCCATGCTGCCCTCAGCTGTTCCAGTGGAGTGGGGCAGAGGGAGAGAGGAAATCTAAGCAGACTCCACGCTCAGGATGGAGCCACAGGCTGGGCTCAATCTCACAGCCCTGAGATCAGGACCTGAGACAAAATCAAGAGTCCCATGTACAACTGACTGAGCCACCCAGGCACCCCAATCTAAATGTTAGCTTGAATTACAAAATATAAAAATGTATTTGGTTTATGGTATTTGCAATACTGCATTTCCACATGTGAACTTTCTTTGTATAAAGTAATTTCATATATTCATGTTATGAAAAATTGGGACACCTGGGTAGCTCAGCAGTTGAACGTCTGCCTTGGGCTCAGGTCACGGTTCTGGGGTCCTGGGATCGAGTCCCCCTTTAGGCTCCCTGCAAGGAACCTGCTTCTCTCTCTGTCTATGTCTCTGCCTCTCTCTCTCTCTGTCATGAACAAATAAAATCATTAAAAAAAAAAAAGAAAAAGAAAAAATAAGTAGAGAAAAATAATTTCATCAAAGGGGAGTAAAATAAGTCTAAATCTAGTTATAAAGTGTGAATTAAAAATTCATAACTAAAGCAATCAGCAATTACAGGATAAGTCACCATTGTATATAGTATTCATATTTATATCGCAGTCTAGTCACTATGCTACAGAAATAGCTTTCTTATTTTGTTTTTACAAATATTTCTCTATACCAATAATACCCTTAAAATAGTTTTTCCATCTCTATCTATGTCCACTGCTTTCTGTAAAGACTGTATCTAACTGGGTACTATTTGTCTTTCTAGGTTAAGAAGAAAAGTCTGAAGTAAGCTATAACTAAGTTCTTTGCAACCTTGCTCTTCAACGTGTGGTTAAAAAAAAAAACACAAAGCAAATAAACAAAAAAAAGCAAAAATAGACCCATAAATACAGAATAAGCAAACTGGTGGATGCCAGAGGGCAAGGCAGTGGGGGGAGGGGCAAATGGGTGAAGGGGAGTGGGAGGTATATAGGTTTCCAGTTACAGAATGAATAAATCACAGGTATGAAAGTTACAGCATAGGGAATGTAGTCAGCGGTGTTGTAACAGTGTTGTATGGTGACAGATGGTAGTTATCCTTGTGGTGAACATAGGATAATGTACAGAGTTGCTGAATCACTATGTTGTACATTTAAAACTTATGTAACATTGTGTGTCAACTATACTTCAATTAAGCAAGCAAGCAAGACTATGGTCCTTGAACCATCAGCATCACCTAGGAGCTATTAGGAATGCAGAACATACCCAAATGTATGCATTAGGGATTTGGAGCAGAGCACAGATGTAATCAAAAGTTTAAAAGTACAAACTTTGAAGAAAAGTTAAAAGCTTCTAGAATTAAAATACTTAAAGGAAATTGAAAAATAATCTTCTAACCTTTGTCAGAGAATGGTTTCTGGCTATTCACACTCTCTAGCATCAACCAGAAAAGTAATTAGTTCCATATAAAGGATGAGAGTTTCAGGCGAGGCATAAAATTAATAATGGAACATCTCTTTATTTGAGGGTCTTTAAAAATATATTGGGTAGAATCCCATCATGATCTAATTGTGGCCTTGACTAGATGTGGAAAGATAGATTATATAACTCTTTAAGGTCTTTTCTAACTAAACAGTCAATGAATGGTCTCTGTATAAATAAAATTCCATCGTGAAAATCAACTCAAGTACCTCGTACCTTCCGCCATGCTATTTTCCAAGCTTTGGCTGGAATATTCAGAAATACTGGCAGCTATATTACCTCTTCTGAAGAAAAAATAGGGAGTACAATTCTTGATCCTTTTCATACTGGCAGTTTTAAAGACTTTTAGTGCATTCCTCATACTTACTTGAATTCATATTCTTATGTACTTAATAAGTTATTTTCCTGCCAGTTTGACATATTAACTCATGTCTGAATTAAAGGCCTTATTAAATGTCTGAGTCAAGAACAGGAAGACTGATCAGAGATCTGTTGCTGAATCCCATGTGGTTTCTATCTGGTAACTTTAGGGTGGCCAGCCATCCCTTTTTGCCTGGGACTGGAGTGTTTACCCAGACACGAGACTTTCAGTGCTGAAGTCAAGACATTCAGTAACATTACAATTCAATAATACATCTTTCTGTGAATGCATGCATGTATGCATGCTTATATATACCCGCTCACACACGTTTGTCATTTTCATGTTCTTCTTGGTTTACCGCTGCGCCACCCAGGGATCCCTGACTTCACTTTAGAAGACAGAATAACAAGCAAATAAATATATACCTCTTTCCAATGTATGTGCTATGTGATGAGCTGCACCACTAAGCCAGTAGTCAGCTGTTTATCAACTCATTTTTTAAAATGGGTAAGAAAAAATCTGAAGTTCCATATCTGCATTGTGAAATAAAAAAGAAAAATTCTCTAAATAGAGACATCTTATCTTGCCTATGGTACAAGAGAACAGTTAGTGAAATGGTGCCTCCCTTTCAGCCTTGTAAATCCATTTTTCCAAGAGTAAATTCATTTTCATCTTGTGAGGCTGACAGACTGAACTTCACACACTGCAACCGGGGAAGGGCATACTCTGAGCCAGGTGGCTCGTCATGTGTAATGAAAGGGATTTTCACCATCTTGTCAATCTCATTTTTTCAAAATATTCATAAAATTGTAGAATTGGCTGTATCTGTTTCTCTTAAGTAGCACTTCAGTGTAAAACAACTGATACTGAATTACTCAACTTAAAACTTTTTAGACCAGAAATGTTTCAAGGATATAGGAACATTGATTGAATCAGTGAAAATCCATGAATAGAGAATGATACTGAAAAAAGAAGCCCTCCTCACCAGATGTCACCATTTGAGGCAGTTATTAAGTAAGTTTTTTCCTTTGAAAACATGTATCTAATGGGGAATATTAAACATTTATTTTGCTGCCCCAGTTAGACTATATTACAGAGTAACCAAAACAAAACAAAACAAAACAACACCACTTGATGAAAGAAAGTGTTATTTCATAGAAAAGTATTACCTACTAAGAGAAAAGGAAGGATTGAATTAGATTTTAATCATTGTTGATCCCTAATGAAATTATTGACCTAGGCAAGGGTTGTCAAGTAGTGTTAAAAAGCATTAAGTGCATGTTTTATGGGGAATCTAACTGTTATAAAGTGCCAAAGCAATACTACAAAGATTTCTTTCTAGTCACAGGAGAAAAACATAAGTGTACGTTCACAAAGCGACCAGATTTTCAACACCCGAATCCAGTGCTCAAATTTAGCCCCCTGAATGGTGGAGCCATCAAACATTATGTCTCCTGATGTGACACACAAAAAAACACAAACTGTCACCTGTGGCATATTCTAGCCAAAATGTTTAACATAACCTGAGCAGAAGTTTATTTTTTTATTTTTTTATTTTTTTTTGAGCAGAAGTTTAAACCAAACTTTCAGCATAAGAAAATAGTGTGGATGGGGGAAGTTCAATGATAGCACCAGAAGACGCCCAGACAAAACCAAGACGAATCATTCTGTTGGGGTCCTTGGTCGGATCTGTTCAACAAGTCAGTGTACAATGGGGGAAAAAATTAAGGATGATGCTAGAATATAAGAAAACCAAGAGCCATAAAAGCTAGATTCAACACGTAGGACCTACTAGCTCTAAATGGTATTATGAAGATAATTGAGAAAATCTGATTCAAGATAGACTATTAGATAAGATTAAAATTTTGACTCACAAAGGGAAAGATCATTAGAAAACCAAGATACAAAACAACTTGCTTTGCAATCATTTCATTTTTTATAAAAATACATCCATATATAAAAAAGTATCTGAAAGCAAATCAAAAAGATATTAAAGAT
The DNA here is from genome assembly GCF_011100685.1 of Canis lupus familiaris. NCBI lineage: Eukaryota > Metazoa > Chordata > Mammalia > Carnivora > Canidae > Canis > Canis lupus. The sequence goes on from NW_023330384.1 coordinate 25,002, forward strand.
AATCTCCAATGGTGGGAATATAGTGCTTTTCTTTTCTTAATTTTTGCTTATCTTATTTTCTAGCTTTCTCAAGGTAGCAGTGTTTGTAACAATAAGATTGTGTGTGTGTGTGTGTGTGTGTGTGTGTGTGTGTGGTTTAAAAACTATAAGAATTAAACACTGAGGGTGGGAGTGCCCATGATTTAATGCCCTTAGAATTTTAGACCTCTCTGGTACCTCACACTGATTACTGCAATAATTTTCAATGACTTTAAACAGAGAACTCTTAATCTTCGGTAAGGACTATTGGTGAAGATTTGCTCATCTCCTTTTGTTTATTGCTAATAATATACTTCTGAACATAAGAAAGTGATTCTGTTTTAAAGGAAGAAAGGAATTAAAAACAGAAGAACAATGAAAGGAAATCTGTGAAGAGGGTATTGGGCAAGGACAGAAGTGAGGAAAGAGATAGGAAGCACATGATACCTATTTTGAAGTATGATGATACACACGTGAATGAAGTCTCTGCAGCCCGTACCTCTCCACCTAGCTATCTTCAAATCATCCCTTTGGGAAACTTTCTGTCTTTCCAAGTCTCTGCACGCTGTTTTAGCCCTAAAAACAATCTCAACGTGCTATATTAACTACCTACCCACTTACCTCTTTCTGTCTAGACTGAGGGCAAGGGACAGATTTTTGAAACCACTGTATCTCAAGAATCAAGCACAATGCCTGGAATAGAATGGATGCTAAAGTATTGACTCAATCAGAGGAAGCCCTCCAAGAAAACATAAACTAATATTTATAATGGGGCAAGAAATTGCCCCAGCCACTAATATTGCATCTCTATATGTCACAGAAATTAAAGAAACACATTCTGAAGTAAATGAGATCCAAAACAACCGGGGAAATCCTGCCAAGAAGGCTGTAGTCAAAAAAAAAAAAAAAAAAAAAAAAAGAAGGCTGTAGTCTTCAGGAAATCAATGCTCCACAAGATCAGCTGACAAGATCAGCTATTTTAGCCTCTGCTCTATTTGCAGATTTAAGATTGCAGAGGGCACCTTCCACAGGAGATTGGTCGGTTTCCTGAGTGTGTAGCATTCAGCCCCCCAGGCACCCTCTAGTACCTCCTCCATCTTACTGGGAAGTCAGAGTTGAGTCATAATCGTAGGTCCAGGGCCAGGCCTGCATTTTAAATCCCCAGATCCACAAATGAAATCCCTAACATGCCAGACTCCTGGCTCCATTATTTAGTAGCTATATGACCTTGAACTCAGATTCCTCATCCAGAAAAACCTGATTCTAGGACTGTGCCAGGACATTGTGTAAGAAATGAAGTGATTCATATAAAACCCTGGACAGTGCCTGGCACCTAAGGGTTCCATAATTATGAGCTCTTGCTATTGTTACTATTCTCCCTCACAGTAAAGAATTCCACTACGCACCCAATTATCCCAGAGGCCTCCATACCCTTCCCACAGTGAATTGGCAATGTCAGCAATTAGCATCCATGACTGCTCTTTTTTTATGGGATACAAATGAAAGCAGTGGACATAAAACACAGGTCTCCCAATATCTAGCTTATGCTCACTTCTTGGCAGCCTCATCATTTTCACCATTTCCTTTACAACTCTGAAACTTCAGCTTTAAAAGCCATGGTCATTTGTTTATCTTCTTGAGGATATGACTTTCAATGGGAATCTACCTTAGCTGTTATTTAAGAACAAAAAGCATAAAACACTCTTCATCTGCCCCCTTCAGGTAAAGATGACATTTAACAATAATTGAGAAAGTAACTGTTTTCCAAAAGACACTCATGATTTACAAGTGTACCCACCATTGTGTGATTTTGCTCCTTAAAATGACTTGTATTGCCTATTGAAACTCCGATCACACTTTAAAAACTTGAAAACAGAAATTTTCACATCTTTTTAAAAATTTCTCAAAGAGTTTAAGCGAATTATTAAAGTCAGTTGTTGAAAATAAAAATGCAACATGTGATTAATTTATAAGAACTGATTGATATCAAGGAAGACTTGTAAGCATAATTTTTTTAAAAAGATTTTATTTATTTATTCATGAGAGACACAGAGAGAGACAGAGACACAAGCAAAGGGAGAAGCAAGCTCCATGCAGGAAGCCTGATGTAGGACTCGATCCTGGGACTCCAGGATCACACCCTAGGCCGGTGCTAAACCGCTGAGCCACCCAGGGATCCCCAAAGACTTGTAAGCATAATTTTAAGCAAACTCTTCTTTTAATTGTGGGTGGGCCGAAAACAAATGGTAAATGTGGTCTGAAATTGACCTATTCTGTGTGAATCTGTCTTGTCTTGAAGTATCTTTTTTTGAGATGACATGAAAAACAAGTCTCTAATTAACCTGAACTTGAGCCCCAACTTTTAAATTATTATTAAGCCAAGATTTTTTTAATTATGAAGCAATTCAAATTATAAAACTTTCACTAAAACCTGTTGATCATATTAATATATATTTACTTATTAACAATTATATTTTGCTGGAAGCAAAAAATATTTTTGTTTCACTGAGAGAAAAAGATATTTTAAAAATATTACTTACCTTTGCCTTTAAAAAAATTTTTTTTTGTGTTTTAGAATTAACATGATATAATAGGACAATAGTGCACATAGACTATTTACAAATACATGATTATATATTAGAGACATCTGCCCAAAATATTTTTTACTAATCAGGGTGTATAATTTAAAAAGCTTAAGCGCCACTGCCCTAAATCAATTTTTTCCCTAAGTATGGTTTGAGAAACATCTGTGTTAGCATTGCCATAGGGCCTAAGCCCAGGAAACCTGACTTTCAGCATGTATAGTTGGGATCTGGAATGTGCATTTTTAACAAGTACCCCTGCTTAAGGCAGTTCACAAGCTACATGTTGAAAAACATGGTGTTGAAGGAAATAAAAAGCATTTTGTGGAGCTCATGATTGCCTGTGAATAAGGCTGGTAAGTGGTAGTAGCCATATGCAGTGCCCATAATCAGCTGTCTCCTCATTCATCTTAAGGGAAATAATTTGCAAAGCTGACTTCGCGGGATCCCTGGGTGGCGCAGCGGTTTGGCGCCTGCCTTTGGCCCAGGGCGCGATCCTGGAGACCCGGGATCGGATCCCACGTCGGGCTCCCGGTGCATGGAGCCTGCTTCTCCCTCTGCCTGTGTCTCTGCCTCTCTCTCTCTCTCTCTGTGACTATCATGAATAAATAAATAAAATCTTTAAAAAAAAAAAACAGAAAAGCTGACTTCGCTCAAGTGTATAATCCCCTGACCCTCAGTGAAAATATTGTTTCCTAAGAACGGCTCTGTAATAATTGCCCCTCTTAAAAATGTATGTTGCCCTGTTAAAAATGACACTCCTTTCTGTCACTTCAGGTGTTGTCACATGCATTAATCATTGTAGGCTCATCAGAGGATAAACTCATGGGAATTATTCAGTAAGTGTGATTTCATTTTGATTCATCAGAGAACCCAAGTTTAATAAATTTTTTAGAAGTCAGTTAATCAGTACGTAAATAAATGCAAAAAATTTAAAAGCACTCGAAACAACCAGTATCACCCTTAGACCCAGGCAAGGGGCCACTGTCCTGAACCTTTCTTTGAAAGGACCTACATCACACACATGTGTGCAGGTAACTATATTAAAGAGCACACAGTGCCTCTGTTGTATAGGACTTAGCACTCATTAGAATGACTTTAAACCAAAAAATCTGCTGTTGTGACCAATACCATTCAGGGCCCATAGGAATTCTTCTACACATTGTTTGTTGTATAACCTGAGGATAAAAGGTAATCACTTCCAAATATTGGAAAGGTTTTGGTTATCCTGCTAAGAACATTAGAGGTGAGCATTTCTTTCAAGAGCAGAGAGAAAAGATAAGTTAATCAACTCAGCAAATCCTCTGAATGCAATCTAGCCTTGCTTCATATAGTATTTGTTTTCCAGAAGTGCCTGGCATCACTTTCTTGCTTCTCCAATACAAGATATTCAATGTTTAGCAAATCTTTGCAGTGGTTGCACCTGGCAGTGACAGAACATTTTGCAATATTAAACAATTTATAACACTTAAAGATTGATAAGTGTGTAGATCTAGACTGTCATTCATGAAATCAGATATCAATACTTTACACTGACAACCAGCTATGCCTTGAACACTAGCATGAACAGATAATTTTATTTATATGGAATATTCTAAATTAATTTTCCAAAATATTAAATAAAATTTCAGCTTTATTTAAAATCCTATATTCATTAATTATTAATTTTTCTTTTCTATTTGAATGTTACATATAATGTTTTAGAATAAAATAGCACTTCATAACAATATATATTAAAAATATATAAACTATATTAAAATAACTTTAAACCTAAAATTTTCTATATTTGCTTTAATGTACATTCTTGATGAAAATATATTCACTTATTTCATATATTCAATATATCTTGGACACTTTTAGTAGAATTACTTTTTATTTGAATTCCTTCAGAACACAAGTTATGAGAGCATATCGATCATAATAACACAGTGATCTTTACTGAAATGAAGACAAGGAAAATAAATTTAACTAAATAAATACATAATAAATTACAAATTGTGTCTCTTTCATTTTATTACTCATTTAACATTGCTAGTCCAACAACAAAACATCCAGACATGTGCAGTAACAATTAAACCAACTTGTCTTCAATATTTTTCAAAGAAAAATCATAACTTTAAATAGTTTTTGATTTTTCATCATGATAGTATAGTTGTCAAGGTAGAGGGATGTGACATATTTTATTTAACAGTGTTTTTAGCTTGATTTGTAACTTTTAAATATTTAGACATATGGTGTGTAGGCGTCCATTTGTACTTTTGCCTTGGACTACACGAATATTAGAGGGAGGCCTAGAAGCTATCCCAAACAAAACAAGACAAACAAAACAAGACAAGACAAAACAGCAAGAAATTCATGAAGTTGTAGGAGCCACTATCATCTCTTTAGGCCTCTCAGTCAAACGACTGGTTTTCACCCCACTTGGGATATGCCACTTACAATCATGCTGTGTCTATTCCTATAACAGAGCAACATTTCCAGATCGCTGGGGGTGTTCCAAAGTATGTTGTTTTTCATTGCTGAACCACTTCACCGCCTGGTAGGAAGGATGTTCTCCAGATTGAGAGAACCCACAGAAGAGTCAGCAGTTATTAGCTTTTGAGTGTGAACACACACATGAAATTTAACAGGAAGTACAGCCTTTTGCAATGATGTCGGAGCTGTGGGAAGTCAGCACATTCTGGGTGACACTGAGAGTCTATCTGCTCCCCACCAAGGTCACATACAGAAAGGAAAGCAAACACACTGGTGTCAAATTTCCTGCTGCTGCATGAGGAGCCAAAAGGTGTGCAACCACGTATTTAGCTGTGCCTACAATGATGCAGTCAAGTAACGTTCTTTCTCTCTACCCTTCCAGCGTACCTTCAGAGAGGCGGTTAGTCAGAATTAGGTGATTCAGCAAATGAGCTCTGGCACCTGCCTGACGGCATTCAAATCCTAACTCCACCAGTGATCAACCCGTGACTTAGGGCAATTCTAGGCCTAGGCGTCCTCTTCTACAAAATGGGCACTAATAGGTGCTTACCCCAAAGGATGGCTGTGAGAATGACATGAGTTAAGTGCCTACGATGGTACATGGGCATGTAGTAAGTGCCATGTGCATATGATGTAAATTTTTTTATTCCATAACTATGTCCCCATTTATAAGAGTCCAGAAGAGCAGCATTAGGACATTCTGTCTTGAGCTGACCGCTACTGCAGGTCCAAGAAAAAAAAAAAACTGTGATATTTGGATATTACAGGGCTTCTCTTATCCTAGACTTTGGGCTATTTAAATTGCACAATTCATTGGCATAAACACCTTTTTTCCTTTTCCCTTTCTTGTATAGCCCACACTCCCTTCTAAAACAGGATTTGTAGTAGCTGACAACATCAAAGCACACTTAGCAAAGATCAATGAATATCAAAACAAACAGATAGCTAATTACTTAGGATCACTGTATAGTTCTAGGTGAAGGCCCAACTGCTCCACCCCACCACTCCACCCCAATAAGTTGCCTGCCGGGGTAGTCTGGAGCCGAGACACTTGGGCAAGAATTGGTCTTAGGAGAGAGGTAGAGGCTTCTCTCTCAAGAATTACCTCACTGCCACATATGACAAGTTTATTCTCAAAACTCGTCTCTTCCAAACCCCCTCTCCCTTCAAGAGTTTTCCAAAAGAGTGTAAAGGTGGAGGACCAGAGGCAGGTTTCAGGAAGGCCTGGACCAGGAAAGATGAGCTAACAACTCCTGTGTTTACTCTTGCTGTTTTTGTTTTTTGTTTTTTTTTCCAATGGAAGCCCTAAAAATCTCTCTTGAAACCCAGAGGTTTTTGGCATAAAACTTGAAAATGTCTGATGTAAGAGGTGAAAATGCTGTTTTTCAATCAGGCTCAAATTTCTGAAATAATGATCTTTTTGCATGTTTTCGGGAAGGATGTTGGTAATATGGTTACAAAATTTTTAGCAGACACATAAAATGGCCCTTCTATCGTCTTTATGCTCCCTCATGCAATTTCTACAGATGATTTACAGATTTACTGGATTCAAGCAATCTTTATATCAGACACCTTAGAACATTTTAGATGAGGTATGTTTGTTTTCTGGGGCTTTCTTAACAAGTTTCTAAGCTAGGCAAGGATCATGTCTTTTAAATCAAATTCAATGCAGTTCTTGGCACAGGATTTTGCATGCAGGTGTCCCATAAATGTTTACTGTTGATTATTTTAAAAGAAAACAATGGAAAAAATAGTTTGAATTTTGTGGGGTTTGGGGGAGAGGCAGGAGGAAGTGAGCTAGAAAACAGTAATCCTTATAAATTAATCACCATTTTTCCATGACTTAAAAAAAACATAAGCATCAAAACCCAAACAATACCGTGTCTAAAGGTATGTCAATACTTTTTTTTTAAAGGGGGTTAAAATACAAAAAGAACAGCATTAAAAATATTGTGAAAATAATTAGGCTGATTCTCTAAACATATTTAACACATTCTCAGGAGGAGAGGGGAGAAAGCATGCTTTCTTGACATCTTTTGAGTTCCCTCTGTTTGGGAAAGCCTCCAGTCATCTAAAAGTGCTTTGCTTAAGCCCGCTGGCGGTAACTTTGTACAGGTGTGCATTATGGAGCATATAGGCTAAGTTCCCTTTGTCAAGAAACCCCAAAGTACTGTGACTTCAAGAAGGGGAAGTCTATTGGTCCCTCATAAGAGTCCAGAGCTGAATAGCCCAGGTGCGGGGGGCCAGCAAAATCAACCTCCCGTCAAATCTAGCCTGCTGTCTGTTTCTGTTCCTGAGGTAAGAACAGTTTGTACATATTTAAATGACTGGAAAAAAAAAGTCAAGGGAAGTATATTGTGTTGCACATGAAAATTACATAAAGCTCAATCTTCGGTGTCCATTAAATAGTTTTACAGCAACACAGCAACACTCATTCATTGACTCATTCATACTCAAGCATTATCTACAGCTGCTTTCACACTGCAGTGGCAGAGTTGAACGGGGAACTTATGACCCACAAAACCTCACACATTTACTGTCCAGCCATTCCCAGAAAGAGTTATCTGAGCCCAAGCCCGGAAGCTCTCATCCATGTGGTCCATTCAAAGCCCCAGGTTCCTTTCATCTTGTGACTCTCTGCTGTTCTTTGAGTTGTTATCTGATCAATAGATGTGGGTCACTGTCACATCCGTGTTCCAGCCCTTGGTAACAGGGAAGAGTTAAAGAAGACAAGCAATTTCTTTTTAAGCAGATTAAGCAAAAGTTGAATACATCACTTTTGCTCACACGCATTCCTTTGGTGAATTTATTCAAATAAACCACACATACATGAAAACAGAATAAAAATGAAAGCAGGGAGGATGGATGGGGTGGTGGGGTCAGCCAAAAGCTTGATACAGCATGAAGTACATAGAGTAATTGCATCTTAAAACTCTATTGAGTACCTGAAGTCCATTTGGTTCCAAACATAGAGTCATACTAGCTGGTGATCAAAAGTCTTCACTATATTTAAATGGCCACGTTTTGATATGCAAGCAAATTGATTTTCAAGATAGAATAGTCTCCTGGGAGAAATTCTTGTATTTCAATGCACATTTTGAGGACAAAACGTTCTCCAGATTTCACCTCAAGATTCCACAATATAGTATATTTTCATGTGTATAATGGAGTAGAGACTCTGTGATTATTGGTGGCTACCGAAGATATTTTGGAATGAAACGAAAAGATGAAGTGTTAGTGCTTCACGGTTACTTCAGGCCCTGTCTCAAGCTCTGGGAAGTAGAAGAAGAACATTAACCCACCTGGATCTCAGCTCTACTGACTGTTCATTATTTGTATTTCTGTACTTTTTATGTAGCTAACGTTTTGAGGAGTGTTGGCAACAAAATATTTGCATGTTTGTCCAGAGTGAATTCGACTAATATGCAAGCAGATTGAAGGTTCTCATATTGACTGGTTGCTTTGTGAAAAAAAAAAAAAAAAAAGTAATTCGCATTCCATTAAGTATTGAGCAAGAAAAAAAAAAAGATGCATTTTACTTTTTCAAATGATGGATGGCAGGGACTCATCACTTTTACAAATAACCTTATATTGCTGGTGGTCAGTTACCACTTGGTTATGTGATGCATTTGAAAAGCTCTGTACAGCCGTCCTCTACTCTGGAGACTATGGCTGCCCGAAACTGCTCTCCTGCTTTGAGCAGGACACGACAAAATAAAAGGCAGCTTCGTCCTAGAACAGTGTTGAATTAGCCTTCTAAATTAGAACCATAACCAGGCCATGCATATTACTATTTCGATACTTGACATGCTCTGAAATTAGAAACAGAATAATATTGGAAGTCTTTGGAGCGCAAGATGGTTTTAAAATTTTGAAGATTAAATTTATTACAGCCTTTTGGGTGTTTTGCAACATCTCTTAGACCAATCTACATTGGAAAGGAATTCGCCATGTACACCAGAAAAGGAATTTCAAATCAGTGGGGGAAAACTCTTTAAGGGACACCACAGGAATAACTAGCTATTCAACTGAAGAAGAGAAAAGAATCAAGTTAGATTTCCACCTCACAACATATACAGATTAATTCCAAGAGGATTAAAGAGCCAAGTGAAAATAATTTTTTAAAACCATTAGAAGAAAATAAAAACACAAAATACAGACACAAAATTGTAAGGAAGACACAAAACCAAGAATTCATAAAGGAAAATGCAGACCTATTGACCTATATTCACCTTTAAACCCCCTATAAGGCAAAATCAAAATAGGCAAAAGGCAGATGTCAGACCAGGTAACATATTTGCACTATATAAAACATATATATCATGGAAAAATGATTTATAAAGGATCTTTATAAAATTAACAAGGCATCTAATAAAATTATAAGCAAGTTTCTTTAATTAAGAAATACAAATGGCTTATAAACAAATGAAAATCTTCTCACACAATAAGACACTATTTTACTCATCAGACTGGCAAACATTATGATGTCCAAATATATGAAATGCTATGTAGCACGTCAGCAAACGGGGACTTTAGGGGCATAGATTGGAGGGAAATTAGGAAATATCTATCAAAATTTTTAAATCATGTCTCCTTCAACCCAGGAATTCCACATCTGTATAGCGATTCCTAGAAACATGCTTACACTTGTGCAGAAATAGTCCAACAAAGGTGTTTAATGTTTATTATAGTGAGAATTGAAAAGGCAGAAATGATGATGGAGAATGACTAAATGGATTATGGAGCATCATGTAAGACTTAAAAATACGGAATTACATGTATATGTCCTAATATGAAAGTTCTCTATGAAATCGAATGAAAAAGCGAGTTTTAGTTTAATTCTGTGTGTCTGTGTATGTTTATATAAGGGCATAAGTTATGGTCTCATTTATTTCAAAAGGTCAGAAAGCGAAACTATGATGATTTGCTTGCATTCATGTATGTGAACCCAGAGAAGAAGGAGCCAAAGGCTGCACATCAAATCAGCAGTGGCCACCTCTTGGTGGTTGCTACCCAGGAACGTGACTGGGTGGAGCTGGCTGACGAGGAACTTTCACTTGTACTCTGTTCCTTGGCTGTGAGTGAATTTATGGAGAAGGCCCTCTCAGAGAGAATTTATCCTGCATTATTTATGCAATTAAAATTAAATCATAAACAAAGCAAAAAATGCCTTGTGAGAAATTTGGAGGCTCCCATTTCTGCTGGCTCACCCACCACGTTTCTGCAGCTGTGGCTTTCACTATGGGCTTCGCTGTTTCCCTTATGCACTTCGACATGTATCTCTACAAGTCACACTGGCCAAGTGTGAGGTGAACCTGCTATTTGTTCATAAATTTACTATTTTATAACATTTGGACGGGAAGTGACAGTCATTCCCTGGCTTTGTAATTTATATCATTGCCTATAAGTAATAACTAGAAAAAAAGAGTTTAAAAGCAATCCTTATTTTCAAAAACTTTAATCAATATTTGTTCTGAACTGTCAGGCTCCTTGGTAAAATACCAAAGGCTTTTTTTTTATTAGAAAGTGAAAATTGCTTATGTTTATAATGACACTCTAGGTCTAACAGAATGAATCAAGATTTCTGCCAAATGTTGTTACTTAACATTTTTCTAGCTTTAGCAGTAGTAATATATTGCTTTCACATTAAAAAAAAATCTTAATAATAGCATATGGCAAATTTGTGGAAAACTTAATAGCTTCATCTTTTATGCTTTAGTAAGTTCAGGCTAAACCAAGATCAAACTAACCAAAATTAAGATTAGGACTCAAATTTTCTGACTTCTGGCCTAAGCTGTTTTTTCTTTCACCTGCACATGGCCATCTCCCACAAACTACATATTCTCTTAGGTCTTCTGATATGTTTTCTAAAACTTGAAGGTTTGCTTCTGAGGATTATAATGCAGCATTTCATATGCTGAGATTACAACATAGCATTAGAAGCTCAGTAAAATTCATCTTCAGAAGAGGTGGAATTTAATATAATGATAACTGTGTCTGAACTGTGGGTTAAAATAAAGAAGAAACTTTATTCTTGCACAGAGGATGAAACTTGCAAAAATAAAAATTTTGGTCTATCAGAAAACACATGCCCATTTGTATATTATGGAGGGATCCTCCATATGATTTCATTTAAAAACCAACCCTTCACTGTTTTTTTTTTATTTTAAAATGGATTCTAATTACTAAACTATAATCTAAAATAATTCTGCAATACTTTTTCAGTGACTTAAGACAAAGGTGTGTATATTTATTCCTATACCAGATAAAAAATGTTTCACACAAAGATTATTTTGCTGTATATTTTATATCACATTTTAAGAAAACAAATCTTATACGTAAATATATCTAAGATGAAAGTCCTCTAAGTGCATTTTAAAATTGTGTAAATGCAGTTAAGACTAAAACAACAAAATGCAGTATATACTACTCCCTAACTCAGTACTGTACAATGAAATTACAAGCAACCAAGTACATGCTTGTTGCTTTACACAGCACAGCTGGCCAAAATAGATGTCAGAGGGGCGTTTTACAGCTGATTTCATTATAATGACTGGTGACCACCATCATAGAGCCATAGGAGAGAATCCCTCTCTTTCTTCCTGTGAATTATCAATTTATCAATTGTTGTGAAACTTATTCGCTGCAAGTCTGTGGCTGAAATTTTATGATGGGACTTTAAATCCCACAGCGAGTTCTGTAGACCGATGTGTATATTGAATTCACACTTCAGCAAGTCAAGTGCGGCGCCAATGACAAAATGCTAACGTTCCAACCTCAAATTATACATGAAGGGAAAACAAGGACAGGGGGGAATGTGCTCAAATGATAATATTTATCTGCCTAACGCGCAAAAACTTAAACCTTCGTCCTGTTCTGCTTTAGATTGTGCCACTGCCGGGTTTGCCATCGCGTATTTTGGGAGATAACATAATGGAAAATTCGAAGGTGTGATTAGTCTTGGAAATAGTAGCTTTAATATATAGATATATTTAACCACTTCCAGGGCCATAAAAGGAAGATGCTTAGGTGGGCCTCTGCCCCAGAGCTGACCAGCCACCTTTAAGGAGAAAAGAATAATGATGTCATAACTTTCAGGTTTGGGAAAATCTACTTTCGCTCTTACAAAAAGATGAAGGTGTCGCTGCGGCGGCAAGGCCCGCGGCGAGTACGCGGGCGGCTTCGTGCTCGGCGCCTGGAGGATATTCAAGGCTGCCAGAAGCTCTGAGCTTCACCGTTGCACCCAAATTACAGCTTTCGCTACTCTTATATTTAGGGTGATGGTGGGAAGAGAACTATCGTCAATAAGGGAATCTGAGAGGCATTCTGACTCCTTGCACTGTGTCCCAGCTCGGGATTCTTCCAAGTTCCATGCCCTTTCCTCCATGCAGGTCCCTGGCCCTGGGCTCGCCCTCTCTTTCTACCTGGGTCACCGTGGGCTGGGCACCTGGGCTCGCCTCGCCCCAGCCTTGCCTCCCTCCACCCCTGTGTCTACGGCGAGCGCAGCCTCTCCAGCCCTGGCCTCGGACGCGGGACGTGCGCCTGGATCCGAGACAACCCGGACCTCAGAAGCCCGGTGACACCAGAAAAGAAGCTCCCGGGGCGCAAGCACCTCCCGTGATATGCTCGCACGTTAGAGGCACAAACCTGAGCTCTAACTTCTCTCCCGCTAATCGCGAAGCAAATGAAGGGCGCATCGCAGCGCACTCTCCTGCTGGCCGCGCGTGGCTAAATTTCCGGCTCTCGGGCCAGCTAAGACGCGGGATTTGCACCGCAGTCTCTCGGCTCCCGGAGCCCGAGCCGAGCGCTACTTGCGGCTTCTCCAATTTCTCCCCTAAGTGTGAAGGAAATAGCCCCTTTTGCTCTGCGCCTGCGGGGCCGGTGGATCTGAGAGCCGGGCCCCGCTGGGGAGGACCCGGCGAGCGGGGGGGGAGGGGGGCCGGGGGGGCCTCCCCGGCGGCGCCTACAGCGGCGGCTCGTCTGCGAGGTTAACGGCAGTCCCCGCGGCCGGGAGGGTGCTGAGGCTTCCTCTCGCCGGCCCGGGAACGTGGATACCGCGCCCGCAGGATGTTCGCCGGCTGGGCCGCGCAGTCAAGAAACATGAGAAGGCCTCGGTATTCCTGTGCCCGGGCCGCGCGCGCCCGTCTGCGTAAATAAAGCCGAGAGGACGGCGGTGGCTGCGGTGAGCGCGCTGGAGCCCGCGCCGAGAACATGCGGCGGGGATGGGAGCGCGCCTAGCCTCGACGCGGGAGAGCCAGCCGCCCTGCCGCCGGCCGCCGGCCGCACCGCCACAGGTACAGCCCTCGGGTCGCGCGTCGTGCTCGGCGCCGGGGGACGCGCGGCTCGCCCTGGCTCCGGGGGGGGGGGGGCGCGTTCCCTCTGCCTCCTGCCCTCGGCTCTCCCCGCCCTGCCCCCACCCCGCTTCGAGGTCCGCGCCCCGGGGTGGCCGCTCCTGCGCGGCTTTACAGTTGTTCGCGGGCGTCGGGTGCGGTAGTTCCACACGCAGGGAGCTCCCCAAGCGACAGTTTGGAGCGAGGCAGGGCAAGGGGAAGTGGGGGGTGCAGGAGCAGAAAGGGGCGCTGGGGACTGCGCTTGGGCGCCGGGTGAGGGCCGGCAGCTGCGCTTCCCACGCCCCACGCCCCGAACCCCTCGCTTCCGGACCCGGCTCTCGGACCCTTGCAGCCCCCTCCCAACTCGCCTGCAGCCTGCAGACCCAGACTGCGCCGGGTGTCTGTGGCTGCGACCTCTGCGTGGGCTTGGGACAGCCAGGAAAAGGTCCGGGGTGGCAAACCTCACGGCGGAGTCGCCTGGAAAAACTCGCCGTTGACTATGGGACCACGGGGCGGAGAGACACAGTCGGAGTGGGAAAGGGTGTGTTGGACAAACATCTCAGCGTGAACGCAAAGCACTACGCGCACTGATTTAAAAAAAAAAAAAAAAAAAAAAAAAAAAAAAAAACCACCACCACCACCACCAAGGCTAGTCCTGACCTTAGAACAGGGGCTGCAAGCACGGAAATTTGCTTGGACACTTTTCGCCGAGGCTGTGGGCACACTCCAGACACGTACCTGCCTGCGCGGGAGGACTCAGCCTTATAGTGCACTGAGCACTCCGCAGAAGGCTGGCTGCACCTCCCCAGGAATCCTGACGGTAGCCGTCTCTCAATCTTTGTGGTCACGGTCCTCAGTGTCGCGCGTGGCCGCTGCTGTGGCGGCGGGAGGGCGGGGTTAGGGGGCGTTGGCGAGTGTGGGCGCTCTGCGAGGCAGAAGATCTGGCGGTGTTGGGGTGGCTGCCCCGGCCCGGGCGGGGCGGGGTGAGGGGGCGCTGGCAGCAGTGCGGAGGCGGCTGGGGAGAAACAGGAGCTACCCCGAGGCGCGAGGCGGGGTGATGGGGGCGGTAACTCCACTGCTCCGCCGCGGCGCGCGCTTGAACCTGAGGCCGGCGCTCTGCGGCCAGAGGCTCGGGGCCGCCGCGACCCCGGAGGTGAGCTGCAAGCTTTTTCCAAGGATGGAAGCCGCAGGCTCGGTGGTGCGCGGACCGCTATGCCTCCTTCCGCTCCTGACACCTATGCAACCTCTGAAATGGTTCCCCGAGGCTCCAGAGAGGGGCGAGTGAGGAGGGGCTCCGAGCTCCAGGCTCACACCCGCGCTGAGGAAGAGGACCGCACTGACAGCGGGTTCCGGGAGGCCCGGGTCTCCGGCGCCTTTGACCCGCCGGGACCCTGCGCGTCCTGGAGCGGGCGGGGGTGGGGGGGAGGGACACAAAGTGGTGCATTTGCCTCTGACGCCACTTAACTTTCTAGCTCTGGAGTGAGCTGACTTTCCCTGCCCTCACCCCTACCCCCAGGGACCTTAGCCAGAATTAGAACGCAGGGGTTTCAGCCAAACCATCCAGGATCTAGAAAACATGAAAATCCCCGGAATCCCAGTGTGGCCTGGGACTCATTAACCGGGACTTGCAGATGTAGTCGTTCATATTACCCCCAAATTTCCCTTCCTTCCAATCCCTCCTTCTAACCCGAGTGGGAGCTCCGCGATGCTTTAGACTTCCGTGTGCCTGAAGAACCAACACCCCCCTCCCCGCGCCTCTCGGGCTCCGCTAACCCGATTGCAGTTCTTCCAGATTAAAACCAAGAAAAGAACTCGTTTAGGAATTACTTTCCTTTGCCAACGCAGGTAAATTATTCCTGGTTGAGGTTCCTTGGGAACTCGATGTCGGGGGGCCAGAAGGAGGGTAGGGACCTGTCCCCCCAGCGAGCAGGGTTGGGGGGGAGGGGAGGCTGGCGGGTTAGCGGTGTAGCCAGGTGGGGAGAGCAAGGATTCCCGTGTCCAGGTGCCGCAGCCCCGCTCCTCCCCTCGGCTCCCGGGCCCAGAGCCTCGGCCAAGCCCGGGGCTCGGGACGCGTTGGGCCGTGAGCACTGAGCGAGTAACGTGATGCATCTTCTTCGTCTAGAACCCGAGCCCTGCGGAGCTCCCGGCGGCCAGGCCTCGAGGCGCTGCGGCCGCGCGGCGCGCCCCTGCCAGCCCGCACCATGAACACCATCGTCTTCAACAAGCTCAGCGGCGCCGTGCTTTTTGAGGACCGCGGTGCTGCGGAGCGGGAACGGGGCAGCCGGCCCTATGGTGGCGTCCTGGACAGTGCCCACGCCCGCCCCGAGGTGGGCATTCCGGACGGCCCGCCCCTCAAGGACAACCTCGGCCTGAGACACCGGAGGACTGGGTACGCGCACCCTCCCGGGACCCCCGCCCGCCTGCAGCCGGGACAGTGGGAGCGGTGAGCGGCGCGGGGCGTGCAAGTGGCAGCCAGGCCCCTGGGTTAGAGACCCAGAGTCCCCGGGAGGGAAGGTCTCCGCCCCTGGTCTCGAGCATTAGTTTCTCGAAATATAGGGGAATCAGCTCATCAGGACAGCTCACAAGAGGCTTGTTGGAAAGTGAGAACACCTGGG
Source organism: Canis lupus familiaris (assembly GCF_011100685.1). Classification (NCBI taxonomy): domain Eukaryota; kingdom Metazoa; phylum Chordata; class Mammalia; order Carnivora; family Canidae; genus Canis; species Canis lupus. The sequence goes on from NW_023330384.1 coordinate 41,022, forward strand.
ACGGCCCCTCGGGCCCCGATACCTGCATCTCAGGGTGGGGGCTGCCTGCCCCGCTCCGGCCCACGGGTGCAGACGCGGCTGAGAGCTAGGCAGAGGGGGCTGAGCGCGATGCCAAGGAACAGGGCAGGGCCAAGCGGTCAGGGCGTCCCGGGTCAGGCCGGCCCCGTGGCCTTCCCCATCTTCTGTCGCGACGGGGCCTCGGAGCTGCCTCGAAGGTGTTGGCAAGGTCGCCAATGCGCGGGGCGCCCTGGGCGCGGGCGCGGGCGCGCGCGGCTCGGCGGGGCCCGCTGCGAGCCCGGGCGGGTGGGGGGGGGGGTGGAGGCGGCCGGCCTGCCGCGCCGGGTTTCGGCTTGGTGGGGTGAGGGGCCGCTGCGGAGCGGGAACTCGCGGGTGGGCCGGCAGCTCCCTCCGGCTGCCGAGGCGTCGCCGCGGCTCCCCGAGCGCCCCGCGGGAGAGGGGCGGCCGTCCTGGCCGTCTCCACCTGAAAGATTGCATCAGCTGCTTGCTCTGCGGCGTTGCTGGTTAGTGAAATAGAGATTAGGTTTCGTGGAAATGTCACTACCAGTCCTTTCGCGTTGAGTTGCACTTCAAAGTGTTTCAGGAGGCGAAAGTCCTGGAAGCTGCGGCGCAGGCGCGCGACCGTCCCGGAGCCGCAGGGCGCGGCGCGCGGCGACACCTCCCGGAGCCGCCGGGGAGCGCAGCGCCGAAGCCTCCTAGGGCTCCGCGCTGCTTCAGCCTCTTCCCTCCCTTTTTGAACGTGCTTTTTGCTCAGGGACCGAGCTTTCCATACCTTTTAAAGTCTCCCTTCAGTCGGGAAAAGGCCCCTGGGGTGGTGTGTGGGTGTGTGTGTGTGTGGGGGGGTTAAGGTTCTGCGTCCTTCCTCCACAAACACTTGCGTGGAGAATTTCCCCTTTGTCCAGAGGATCAAAGAAAATAGCTCCGTGGGAAAGAGCGGGGGCGGCAGGACCGCCAGCATCCCTTGCTCTATTCCCGCCGTCCAGTGGTTGAGCTCGGGAAGCTCCCGAGAGGCGGGAGAGGCAGGCGTGAGCTCCCCACGGGAACGTTCGAGAGCTGGCAGCACCCTGACCGGGCCCATCCCTAGGGCGGGCGCGGGGGAGAGGGGCCGGCCCCGCTGCGAGATCCGGAGCCTAAATACCATTTTCCCTCAGGTCGCTTAACAACCGTCCGGTCCCCTCCAGCTCTAGGCGCTGGCCGCTGGCCAAGCTCTCCCGCCTTTCAAGACAGTGTCCTTGCCGCCACGTGCCCCTGGCGGCAAGCAGGCCATTTCAAAGCGAGATGCGCGTTAGTGCGGCTCCGTCCCTGCCTCACCTCCGCTGGCGGGCGCGGGGCGGGCGCGTCCCTCGGAGCCCGACGCCCCCGAGAGCGGGCCGCGCGGCCTACGGCGCCCAGGCGTCCAGGCGTCCAGGCGTCCAGGCGCGGGGGGCCCCGGGGCCCCGGGGACAGCGGCCGGGCGGCGCCGCTCACCCGGGCCGCCCCCTCCCCCTCCCCCTCCCCCTCCCCCGATGCTCAGGGCCAGGCAGAACGGCGGGAAGGTGAGGCACAAGCGGCAGGCCCTGCAAGACATGGCGCGGCCCCTGAAGCAGTGGCTCTACAAGCACCGTGACAACCCGTACCCCACCAAGACTGAGAAGATCCTCTTGGCGCTCGGCTCGCAGATGACGCTCGTGCACGTAACGGCGGCCGAGGAGCCGGCCCGCGGCGTGTTTGCGCCAACCCCCGCCTGACGCCTCCCGAGCCGAGCCGGTGGGACGGGGCCGGCGGAGGCCCGTCCTGGGGCTCGGGCTCCTGCCCTGGGTCTCCCCTCAATCTGAGCTGTCGATTCAGTGCTCGTGCTCGATGCAGGAGGGACGCGTGGTGCTTTGTGAAGGAGGGAGGTGAAAAGTCACCTGCGAGTTATGACAAGGTGCCATGCATAGATGGGTAGGATGGGACGACCTGCAGTGATTTTCAGACGTGAGCGTGCATCAGAGTCGCCTGGAGGACTTGTTCAAACCCACACTGCTAGGCCCCACACGGGAGTTTCTGATTCAGGGGTAGGTCTGGAGTGGGGTCAATTATTTGCATTTCTAACAAGTTTTCAGGATACTAAAGTTGCTGGCCCTGGCTGAAACTTTGAGAACCGTGTACAAACAAAGGCACTACACATTAGGGCCCCACATGAAAGGTCGATTACAGGCTGACTTTCAGAATTACCTTGACTAATAGAGCCAAGAGATGGAGAGGAAGAGCAAGAGGTGGATTTTTTAAAATTTAATTTAATTGTATTTATTTTATTAAGTAAGAGGCATCCCGAGCATTAGCTAGAATCCACACAATTTTGCTGCTGGTATCTTTCTACTGGGGTTGAGAAGAGGCCAATTTCAAGTGGTTGGTTTACCACTTTGTTAAGTGCAGAGAAAGGGTGCAGGTTTGTTTCTTCTCTAGTGAACAACACTTCTTTATATTTGACTTTTCCGTACGTAATCTTACTTGATATTCCCCCAAAATATGGTGAGTTAGAGCAGTAATGAGCATTTTACAGGTGATGTGACCAAGGCACTGTGGCAGTTAAATGTTACTAAGGGATAGAAGTAGTCTTGGAAATAATGTAATTCCAGATCAAATGCTCTTTCCAACGCACCACAGACTTCTTTAATAAGTGTGGTGACATGAACTTTTATACATGCAAACAGAACAAATTTATTCAGAAACAGGAGGAGGAGGTAAGTGAGCTGAGAAGTTTCATGTATGATAGTAGCAACTACATTACTGCATTTGTGAAGTTTTGGTCATTCCATTAAATTTATAGTGAGGGAGGCCCCAAATAAAAGATAATACTTAACTACTAGATAAAATAAAACTTGCTTTCCAGAGTATTGAAGGTTGACATTTTAGGAATTGCTGGAAAGTTTGACAAAGCATGAAAGTTGACTTGTATTCAAGCTTATTAAAACTATAATATGCATTTGTCTGCTTATATTCAGAATACAATTGTAGAGAATAACATCTGTTTTGCTTCATGTTAACAGGCAATAGTATTAATAGTGATTTGCTGTAGCACTGGAGGGGAAAATTTATTTAGTGTTCTTGGCTCAGTATCTGTTTAACATAAAACTATGAATTTTCAGTGATTCTAGTCAGAAAAACTTGACTCGTGAAAATAAATACATATGCTCAAATTTCAGTTTAAACAGGTATGCTATTTATTTTGAAAATACACTAGTTTATAGAACTATTTGAATACTTCACAATGATGTCAGCAATAAAACATTAGATTAATTTGGTATATCATACAGTTCCATACTTAATGCTTGCCGTCCTTTTATACGGAAAGCATATGGCATATTTAGACTTTTTTTAATTATGAAAAGTAACATTGTCATTAGCAGAGACATTTAAAGTTTTGTGTACAATAGTACTGTTGAGTTGCAATGCAAGCAGTCATAATTTTAATACAGAACCAAATTATTTTCTACCTATAATGATAGCTCAAATGCAAATAACCATTCTTTCTGCATTAAGAGCTTGGTAACTCTATTATGGTTTTCTAATTATACTTTATATTTTCATTGTATTTTCTTTCTCTTACACTAGTCCTCAGAAAATAAAAATGCACAAAATTATTTGATTTTTAAGTGAAGCGAAGATAATTATTTATAATAATAAGTGATTCCTGCTTAATGATTTTCAAATTTTTATAGCAAATGAAGTTGGTTTCTGGAACTTTATAGTGATTAACAGAAAAAATAAAAATGTGTGGAATAGGCAAGGGACTTTAAGTATAATAATCCAATTTTGGTCCAGTTATTTTCAATGAGGCATAATAAGATATCCATGTAAGAATATCTGTATATATATGTGTGTGTGTGTGTATGTATACATACGTATCTATCTACAGCTGACCCTTGAACAACCCAAGAGTTAGAGATACCAACCCTCCTGCAAGTCAAAAATCTATATATAGCTTTGACTTCCCAAAAACTTAACTACTAATAACCTGCTGTTGACTGGAAGCCTCATCAATGACATGAACAGTCGATAGAAACATATTTTGTGTGTTATACATATCATATACCATACTCTTATAATGAAGTGACCTAGAGAAATTAAAATATTAGTAAGAAAATTATAAGGAAGAGAAAATACATTTACAATAGTACTGATTTGGTGAAAAAAAAATCTGTGCATAAGTGGTTCCATGCAGTTCAAACCTGTGTTGTGCAAGGGTCAGCTGCACTTATATTGCATTGTATGGGGGAGTTTGTGAAAGTCAGACATACATTCAACATTCAAGCAAATTCTGACTCTCTGGGAAACCAAATAAATTATGTAAATACTTTACACTTCTGGAGGAAAAATAGAAAGCTATGGGCTGAATAAAGCTTTTGATCTCTGCAAATTAGAGCCCTATTTAATGAATCACGTTCTCCCAGTGAACAAATTTCTACTGTGGAGTCAGGTTTCTTGAGAATAGTGATCATGTCTTTTTCATCTTCACACTCCCCATGTTATCCAGCACTGTATTTTCCATAAACTGTTCATACATGTTTGTAGAGTGAATAGGTTCTTTTGGGGAATACCGCTATAATCACCATGTGGCTTTCCAAAGTATCATTTTGAAAACTAGAGAATGTCTTGAAATCTTATAGATATTCTAGTTTTTAAATCCATTCCATTGAATACACAGGGAGCAGCTCATTATCCTTAATGCTATATGATGGTTCCATACAACGGCATGAATGTAACTCATTTTATCATCTTCAGTATGTCTGGAAATATGTCATATTTTTAATGTCTGTGAATAAATATGGGGTGTTCCCCTTATTTCTAGTTCCAAACTCCTATTTCTTGTTTATTGCAGTACCTTCTGTCTCTGTTTCTATAACTGATGTTAATAAGCAATTAACATAACTTTTATTCCTTAACTATTAGAGTGTCTTGTATTTTGATAATTTCCTTCACATTTAACATTTTCCTTTTGGCTGTGTATCAGGCCATTAAGCTTTCCATAAAACATATTTTTGCTTTGTTTTGTTACTCTTAAATTGATAAGGAAGAACATAAAACCTGGTCAGCAGTCCCACTAAACCTAGAAGCATAGAATTGAAACTTTAGTGGAGGAAATGTTTTTAGCACCTCAAAAGGTACTTTTTCTGATAAATAGAAGCACTAAGGACATTAATCTACACTTATATTTTATTTATCCCTGACAAATGAAGCTAAAAGAGTTCTTTGTTGTTAACCTGACATCTTACTACCTAATGAGATATACACATTTCCATAAAATTAACAGGTAGTGTGTGTGTGTGTGTGTGTGTGTGTGTACTTTAACCAACCAAAATATTCCATTGTGCTTAATCTCTGTGGCTGCCCATTGCTTAAACATTATAAAAAATATACTCTGTATTATCAAAATGTGAAGAGCTTTATTGTGGAATGACATAAAGTGGCATGCATTTAGGGTTTATATTATTGTAGGATATAGAGCATACTGCAGAATAATTGCCTTGGAAGAAGTTTTTCAGAGAAGGACAGATGGGTGCTATATCTGGTTTCAGTGTTGCCCATTGTTCATGTGTATATATTTTAAAACATAGTTATTATATTTTTTCTGGATTATAAGAGTGAACTGTCTCCTTGAGTTGACTTCTTTCATGATCCCAATGCAGAGTGCAATGCACATTGAGCTTGAGATTATGTTTAATGATTGGGTGTTAATGTTTCCTTTACTTATAGAAGTTTCACATTTCTATGATAATGGCTAAACATACCAATGTACCATTGATTAAAACTGCTCTGTTCTAAGATTTTGCCCCTTCTGTTGACATAACTCCATTTTTGCTTGGTGAGTGCTTCTGCCGAAATATGTATGTAGTTATCAACTGCAAGGATTATAGCAACTGTTAAATTTTCAACAAAATTTCAAATTGGTCTTTCTACATTATTCCAAGTGTTATACTATATGGAATAGAAATGAGGTTGTCAATATTTCAGTTGGGTAACTCAGAATAAGTTTTTTAATTCTGTATGTTCAAAGGTGGACAGATGCTGGCTTATCCCTTTGGGTTTACTATAATGATTGCTCTGTCAATACGATGAATGTAAACACCTTGGTTAAAGTAGGGATGAAAATTACTAGTTTTTCTCTTCCAACTTCTAGATATTTGGTTCTCCAAGTTTTCACTATAAAATACCTTGTTTCTTAAGCTCTGAGTTTGACATCAAAATGATGTTGCAGAACCTATCCATAGTAAGGAGGCCTGTTTCGTGTAAAATAGAATTTAATGAGATTTGCATGACAACCTGAAGGAATCCATAGTAAGTTGAAGGTAGAAAAATCTGAACTGGTATTTTTACCTTCTGTGAAACAGATGGAGTTTGCATTAGTGCATCAGGACCAAAAAAAAAAAAAAAAAAAAGAAAAAGAAAAGAAAAGAAAAACAGTATTTATGCAAATTTGTTAACCAACTGTTTGCTGTTTACATGACAATGCAAGCAGATATTAAACACCTTAAATTGTACAGTAAATTTCTAGTGATAAAGTACTGGCAGAGTGAATATATTAGCAGATTGCTTGCCAGTCAAACTTATGAAATCAGGTTACAGACAGCTCATCTTAGATATCAGCAGACCTTTTTGGAAAATCTTCTAACATGTGATAAATATATTATGGTAAGAACTAATTATATAAAACATAAAAAGGATATGACCCCTGTATTTGAAAAACTGTAATCCCACCATGATATTCAAAGGTCCCAATTTTTGTATGTTAGAATTATAGTCTTAATGTCCTTGGAAATTAGAAGGCCATTGCATTTAAATAAAAATATGCAGAGTCACGTAAGAATTGGATTACACTGTACTATATGATGGTTGTGCTAAAGTTTAAGACATAAACACACATGTCTGATTGCTCCAAAAGGGCAGTGGTCAAAAGCAGAAGGTAGATTAGTACCAACTATAAAAGGAATAAATTAACACTTTTGTAGGAGAGCTTAGACTGTATTTCACAGATCTTAGTTTTTAGAGTTGGCAAGGATGTTAGGAACCATCTAATGCATTTTATAGATGAAGGGTTTGAAGTTCAGAAAAGTTAAGTGACTTCTGTAGATTCACACTTGATTTTGGCAAATTCAGAATAGGAAAACATTATGCCACAGTTATAGGATAACAAGATATTGATGAGGATTTGAAGAAGTCAAGCAATTAAATCATAATGGTACATCAACACTTGAAGTTGATGGTGATGGTTAAGATTCATTCAAGTGCATAGAATGGAAGATAGAGAAATCCAGAAAAAAAAAGTTCTAAAATTCCCAGTTACTACTAACAAAAACCTGAATAAATACTTCGGCTATGACTTGGAGAGTAGAGGAAGGTTTGAAGACTAGACCAGGCATTTTGTGCTTCCATAGTAAATGTTCACCCATGTATTTCAGTTAATACATAGTTCCACACTAATCCTTCCATATGTGCAGGGACGAAGTTTATCCTAATATTTAACATTCCTAGCACTGACCACCATAGCTAGAGCACAAGAACTACTCAATGTATATTTATTGAATGAGTATTTGCAGAAGGTGTCTGTCTAGAGGTTGGAGAAGACTAAAAAAATTGAAGCCATATTAAATCATAGTATAATAGCACAACTTGATAGGAAGAGGGCTTGATAAAAACTAAAACTTCTGGAATGCCATGGTGAGTTATTACATCAATGCACATAAATTTAAGGGGACAGTTATTACTTAAGACTCAAAGGTAATTAATATTGGATATATATTACCTATGATATATTTTCTGTATATATGTGTGTGTGCATGTGTATGTGTGTGTATGTAAATTGGGAAAAACCACCATGTTTTAAAAACTTGTAGAGTCAAAGAGGAAAAAAATGTAGTTCTGTTTTTTTAAAAAGTAGGATTCACCATAGGCCCATTCAATAATTATGTCTTGAGAAATATGTAAAAATTGTAGGTTTATATTATTAATCTCTAAAAAAAAAAAGAAACTTCCAACGTAAGCACTGCCACACAAACTATTGTTGTAATGTGGACTCATGTTCTAGAAAAAAATTGGCAGAAAGACGTAATTCTCTTTCCATATATCATTCTTTTAAAAGCAAATATTGGCCCTTTGGGTTATTTACATATATTTTTTCCTGATGATAGCCAGATATTTTCAAGGAAATCTCAAGCACCATTCTAACTTCCAGAAATACAATAGTATCTATTAAAAAGAAATGGAAGTAACTTTCTTTTGTTTTGCAGTGTTTGTTTCTTTGCATTCAGCTATTTTCTTTGGAAGCATTTGACTTTCAACTTAAAGCTGAGTGTTAAAAAAAAAAAAAAAGCTGAGTGTTATTGGCATTTCTCTCTCTCTACTTCTCTGATTGCTGTATCTGACTGCTGTGCTAGTTTCTCTGTTATAATTCGGTCTCTTTGATCTCTGGAGGTTTCCAGGGTTTGGTCTTCAGCCATCTCCCTGACTACTCAAAGCTGCCGCCGACACTTCTGTGCATTTGACCCACATCTGATTTTCTTCTCCCTTGAGTCTCAGATATCATTTTTACTTTCTTCCTTCACATCTCACCTGTATGCTTTTCCAGTACCTCAGACTAATCATTCCCTAAACCAAGCACATCATTTCACCCATAAACAGTTCTACTTTCCTTCTCAAAATGGCATTGTCCTCCTCTTGGTTACAAAGGAATGGCTCAAGGTCATTTTTAACTCTTTCCCTCTTCCTCACCCACCACAATGTCTCTGGAATTTGACTTATATTTGTTCTCAAGTCCTCTTTATTGGGAACACACTTTCCTACCCATTATACCTGACACACTCCTTCAATGTTTCACTTAATTCCTCATGAAGTCTTAAGTCATACATGAAAGTAACCCCTTCTTCCTTTGGATTCCTGTATCATTTTATTTTAATGCCTCTTAAGCCATTCAATCACATTCTTTCCTATACTAAAGTTATTTGTACACTATCCTACCTCTTACTAGACTGAGCATTTGATGGCAAAGCCTGTTCTTTTTTTAATTATTATTATTCCTAGAACACAGTAGGTGCTCAGTCTCTGTAGTAAGTGCTCAGCATTTGTTGAATGAATGAATGAATGTCTAGTACTATTGCATTCTGAGAATATTTAATGATCAGAGATACTGTGAGAGGCTTAGGTCCCTTGTGGGAAAGTAATATGTGATGGGTAATATTTTTTGTTTTGTTAATTGAAAAATAAAACTTTTTTAGGTGTCAAATTGGTTTGCTAATGCAAGACGTCGGCTTAAGAATACCGTTCGACAGCCAGATTTAAGCTGGGCTTTACGAATAAAACTGTACAACAAGTATGTTCAAGGAAACGCTGAGCGACTTAGTGTAAGCAGCGATGATTCATGTTCTGAAGGTTTGTTAATATTTTTATTTTGCTTTCCCTCTATTAATAAGAAGTTCACCCCAAGTGCTGTTTTTTAAGGTTGACTCCACTAAATATGATGGTACTCTAATGATTCTTTTTTATTGCGTGAAGTAACTTCATTTTTACAATTCTATAAATGACCAACAGAATATGGCTGCTTCCTCTTGTTTATAGATTTATCATGTGTCAGAATAACATTTTCTGTGAAATTCGTTAAAATTAAGATACCATAGGGAGAGATTACATAGATTCCTGCTTCCTTTCCCTAAAAATTAACCTGGGGTATCAAAGACAATTTAATATACTTTAAATATTCTTTATTTATGTATATATTTAATGATTGACTATAACAGGGAATAGTATATGTAAGTACTACCTATTTTTCTCCCTTAGATGGAGAAAATCCTCCAAGAAACCACATAAATGAAGGGGGCTATAATAATCCAGTTCATCATCCTGTGACTAAAAGTGAAAGCTCAGTCATAAAAGCTGGAGTGAGGCCAGAGTCACAGGCCAGTGAGGACTACGTATCACCCCCCGAATACAAGAGCAGCTTATTGAATCGTTACCTTAACGACTCCTTGAGACATGTCATGGCCACAAATGCTGCCATGATGGGAAAGACAAGGCAAAGAAACCATTCGGGATCTTTTAGTTCCAATGAATTTGAGGAAGAATTGGTGTCTCCCTCATCATCAGAAACCGAAGGCAACTTTGTCTACCGTACAGGTAAGTCTGTGCTTTTCATGACACCTTGTTTAAAATAGAACTAAAACTGCAGCAAATTCAACAGGTATAATGGCATGATCTTTACTGCTTTTATAAGAGATTATTCACATATAGCTCATAATTTAATTTGAAAGCTTTTGTTTTGTTTTTAATTACCAGATGTACTTGTTAGTAGATGATGGTCTACTTGGGTTTTTCACTCTTAGTAATAAAGATGAGAATTTTCATTCTTAATGCTCATTTTTAATCTCAATGATATACATTCTTGGAGGAGGAATGCCCTGAATTATAGCCAGCCATGCAAACACTTTGTGTTCCATCTTTTCTCTTAAATTCTTTGATTGCTAATAGTGATGGAAAATGAACACAAATTAGCATGGGTGCCAAGACTCATGTGAAGGAAAAGTGTAGATCGGGCTTAAATTGCTTTGGAAATTTTACTTTTATTCCTGGAAAGCACAAGTAAGACTGATAAATAGCTTTGAAATTTTTACTTTTATTCCAAAAATTATGAATTGATTTCTGCCTGTCCGGAACTTTCTGATGGAGTAGTGAGTTTGGTAAAAATGTCTATCTTCACTTCAGTTTCCAGAGTTTTGCTCGTAAAGAGTGTGTTTGAGCAAGTTGCTTCAGAACAAAGGATATGTGTGACCTACATCTGGTGCAGATAGAGTCCAGATCCTGAAAATGCCAACAAATGAGATTTAGAAATTTTAGAGTTGGAAATAACTTTAGAAAGCATCTAGTCCTGCCATGTTATATCATAGATAAGAAAACCCAGACCAAAAACACAAGTTAATAACTCTTCTCCGGATCAGTAGTGCAGCTTAGCCTGTGTAAGGGGTAGGAGGAACATAACTACTACAAGACTATGATAACTCTTAATTATTACATATACTGCCACAATTCATTTATTGAGCAATTATGATATTCTAGGCCCTCTGCTAAACACTACACAAATGATACTGAGTGTAGTCCTTGTAAGGAGCTTGATATGTGGGCAATAGGTCTTTATAAAAGAATTACATTTGGTCTGTTTAATATACCTTTCAGATTATTTAACTGGAAATCTTCAAGTGTCTACAAATGTGTACAAGATATATTATCTGTGGGACACCTGGGTGGCTCAGCGGTTAAGTGTCTGCCTTCAGCTCAGGGCATGATCCTGGAGTTCCGGGATCAAGTTCCACATCGGGCTCCCTGCAGGGAGCCTGCTCCTCCCTCTGCCTGTGTCTCTGCCTCTCTCTCTGTGTGTCTCTCATGAATAAATAAAGAAATAATCTTTTTAAAAAAGATATATTATCTGTAAGGATTCAGAGAAAATCTCAATACATTTTTAAAGACTTAACTTCACTTTCTGTTTGCATCTCCAACTTCAAGGTTGAAAACAACTCCAAATGCTCTGACATACAAAATTAGTCTTGTAAGTAATAATTGGGTCTAGTAAGAAGTAAAAGATGAAATAAAGACTATTTAGCTAATAAAAAAAATTTTTTTAATTACATACTAACATCTAACTAATGTGACCAGAGCAGAACTTGGAGATAATTCAGAGCTTCATTAATTTTATTTACAGAGATAGAAAGGGATAGGACGTCAAAATGTGCAAGTACAGATAATTGAAAAAAGAATAAAAATAAAATGAAAAAGTTAACATGGAAAGCTGAAAAATAAATTAAGAGTTGACTCTGAAAGCAATACTAAAAGAAACAGGTAAAACTTGGCAGAGATTAAAGTTGGAAATGAGAAAGGAGATATAGCAATCAATATATAGTCATTAAAAATATTTTTTAAAATTGTGGTGTATTATGCACAGTTATTTGACAATATACTATATATAAATGTGCAGATGAAATGAATTGGTAATATCCACACGAAGTAAATTATAAAATTACAATGAGAAAAGTTATAAATGATCACTAATTCAGGGAAAGTCAAGGATTTTAGTAAACCCTGTTCCCAAAACATATGATTTGATAGATTTGTTGGATTTTTTCCCCCAAACTTTGAAGAAATAATTAATTCTCATCCTTCATGCATTTTTCTGGAACATATAAAAATATGGGAAGTATGTCAGTTTTTAAAAATGTAAATGTTATTCTAATCCAAAGCTAGATTAGAATAGCATAAAAATCAACATTTTTATTTATAATACTGATAGTGACTTTAAAGCAACATGAGAAATATTGATAGCATAAGGTTAAGTGGAAAACAATTTAAAATTGTGGAAACATTGAATGCAGTTATGACAGTACAAATATATATATAGACAAAAACAAGGAAGATTTTTTGAAACAATGAAGATTAATTTTGATTAGGTGGAATAATTGAAGATCTATTATTTTGTGAAATTTCTTATAAATTTCTTTATGTTACCCAGTAGAAACAAATTTGAAATTTACACATTGTGATGAATCTTCTGAAAATGCATGCTCTTTTCAAAGGTGATAAAGTAGAAAACCAAAGAGGGAAACTTGCCTGTATAGTTGATACTTCTCGAAATTAAGTATCTTGGCCATTTATTTTTATTAAAATATCCAATCAATGGCCTGTTCATCTGCCAAGTTCTATTTTTAAATAAAAGCCTATTTTTTAGTTATGCAAACAATGAGAAAGCAACCTAGACATGTAAACTTCTGGTTTTGCATGCATGAGTATGAACTTTAAAAAGAACGAAATAAATTTTTTGGTTTTGTGGATAGAGAGTTGAGAAAGATTGGTGGTCTAAGACTCGTCTGCTAAATCTCAGCCTGAAATAATAAATGGCTGTCTTCTGGGGGAACCGAGCGACAACGTTGCTGCAGTTGTAGCTGGGTTACCACTCAAGCATAAATAGTAGAACAGGGGATTTCAATAAATACTTTCTGAGCAACTGCTATGGTTTTCTCTGGCATACAGGCTTATTCTGAATTCCTTCAATTCCTTCTGGTTATATCTTTCTTTCTTTGCCTAAAAAGAAATCCTCTCAATCTGCTATTAAATACCACTCCCCTCCTCCACCCCAGTTTTATAGTAGTGCAAAGATTTTGTCCTTTTTTTAAAGATTTTTTAAAAAATTTATTCATGAGACACACACACACAGAGGCAGAGACATAGGCAGAGGGAGAAGCAGACTCCCTGTGGGGATCATGATACAGGACTCGATCCCAGGACCCCGGGATCACACCCTGAGCCAGAGACAGACACTCAATCACTGAGCCACCCAGGTGTCCCTAGTGCAAAGATTTCATCTTTTAAATTCTTTTTCAAGACTAGATCACCTTTAAACATAGTGTATTAATTTATCTATGCTAAAAAAGAATTGTATCCATTTCCTCACCCATTTTTAGTATCTTATGATTCATTCCATTAATGATAATTGAATAAAAAAAAGCCAAATGAAAGAGTTGGTGTGTGGAAAGATAATGTATCACTGAGTTTCATTTCACCTGTTCTTGTAAATTCTAGGAGGGTGAAGCCTGCTAGATTATAAAGTAGTAATCATAATTAACACATATAGGTGGATAGAAGTCTTTTCTATGTCAGTGTGTATTAATCAGATTAGCTTCCTCTCCACTTGACTGACATCAAAGTAGATGCAAACATGTTTTTGTTGATTTTATGTAGACATTAAACATTTTTTTGTAATCTACAGTCTCCCCATCATGCAAGGGATAAAAAAGATTTTTTCCCCCAGGGGACAAAATAGGCTTTCAATAAGTATTGGCTAAAATATTTCTTTCTAACAGCAGAAATTATAACATTAGAATTGATTAGGGGCTCCTGGGTGGCTCAGTCGTTGAGCATCTGCCTTTGGCTCAGGTCGTGATCCTGGGGTCCTGGGATACAGTCCTACATCAGGCTCCCTTTGGGGAGCCTGCTTCTCCCTCTGCCTATGTCTCTGCCTCTTTCTGTGTGTCTTTCATGAATAAATAAATAAAATCTTTAAACAAGAATTGACTAGAATTATTAAGGTTATTGCTTCTAAATACAGCTAAATAATACTTGAGAAAACTTAGTCACTCAGTGTTGTCTATGTCTAAATTAAAATTACAATACTGTTCATCTTACTGTTCATCATGTTAGGTTAATGGATGACAATTTTCAGGTATGTGATGGAGTGAATCCCCATGACAAACTGACCTCGAGCCCTCTAGTCCCTCAGTGAGTCTGCTCTCTGAGGTATCAGGATGAAGACTAGCTTTAATATCCACCTCCATTTCTATTGAATCAGTACTGATATTCTCCAGATGGGACCATCCATGAAGGAGCTATGTGCCATCTGTGCCACCTTACAGTGAGTCCTCACTGGAGCCTTTCCTAACTTGCATTGCAGTTTGATTTATCCTCAAAAACCTAACAAATTTCCTTCTTTACTGAAGGAGAAAGGAGAGGTTTCTAAGAAGTCTATTGACAAGGGGAAAAATCAGGCAAGTCTTGAAGTAAAACGGGTAGACTTCTTCCCCTTCTTTTGCTTGGCTTGAGAACAAATCCCTGTTATGTTCTTTCTTTTTGCAGCTCACAAATGATCAACTTATAAATGGCTAGTACATTTGAATGCTTATTCTCTGAGCCCCACTGCTCTGCTAGTATATAATTCATAAATTTAACCAGCTCCCACAGGCTGAATGTTTAAACTTCATCGTGTTAAACTGTCTAAAATCCCTCTTAATTAGACACATGTGGTGTGGCAAAAACATACAGGCCGATAGAACTCTTTTCCTATGGTAGTGTGAATTAATTAGATTAGCTTCCCCTCCACTTGACTGAGGTGAATATCCCTGAAGAAATGGAGATTTTGATTGAGAGAAAAAAAAGAAGTCATTTATTTGCTACATGGAATTTTTTGGAAGGTAGAGGCCATTTGGATGGCCTGCCACAGTTGGAGCAAAATGACAGAACTAAGGATTTTGGTTATTAGGGAAAGAGGAAATAGGAAGTAGAAAATAAGTTTGGGAGGATGCCAGAGGCTAAATGCCATTTTCAAACATTTCCTCTCAGCTAATGATGTTCTTTTTTCTCTCTTCCTACATACACAAGTACTTTAGAATGTAAAGGGCATTATCAGTGGTAAAAACCCAGGTATGCTCAGGAGTTCAGTAAAACCACTGGGTTAGGGATGCCTGGGTGGCTCAGCAGTTGAGCATCTGCCTTTGGCTCAAAACCTGATCCCGGAGTCCAGGGGCAGTCTCACATCAGGCTCCCTGTGGGGAACCTACTTCTTCTGTCTCTGCCTCTCTCTGTGTGTCTCATGAATAAATAAATAAAATCTTAAAAAAAAAAAAAAGCATTGAATTAGCCTGGGATTTAACCTTAACTTTATACAGAATGGCTTCTTTGAAGAAGTGCACTCCCAGTTCGGAAAGCTGACTTTCACAGGTACGTTTCTGAGATACAGTTCTCTCATGTATGAGGTGCTCTTTCATGCATTCATTCCATGTACAAAAATATTAAGAGCCACTCTACACAGGCCCTATCCTAGGCTCACTGGAGCCCTGTGCTTTGTGCTAGGCTGCTCAACAAAGAAACCATAGTTACATGAAGCAGAAGAAAGATTTAAAGGGCTGTCTTGGCAGATCTTTTTCAACAGTGAATAATCACTACTAATTTATATGTTTCATCAATTTTAGGTTTTGTATTTGTGAGTAGCTTAAAGAAAGCTTCATGGTAGTCAAGAGAAGGCTTTGTCAAGAGCCAGCTGTTAAAATAGTATGTTTCTGTGTACATAGTAGTTTCTCTATGGGATTTGTTGACTAGTAAGTCTGCTTTGGATACTTTTATCTTCTTTTATTTCCCTTTTTGTGCCTGTCACTTCCTTATTTTTAGTGAAAGAGCTAAGCTTTGCCCTTTTGGATTATTCCAGACATTCTTTTCCTGGCATGCAAATGACTGCTCATGTACTTCAGCGGAGAATAATAAAACCCTCTATCACGAGCCCAGTTAGTGACATTTAAAGGATACTTGAAAGGTTATCCAATTTCTTGTCTTGTATCCTTACTACAATAATACTTTGCCTATCAAACACCATCTGGGAATGAGGTATTCCATCATAAGTGAAATCTCCAAGTAGAAATTTAAGTACTGATTTTAAAAATATAGAATTGTCTGTTCTCCTAAGATGATAATATTAAACACAGCATGTGGGGTGTGCTTCAATATCCTTTCTTCTCTAAACTACCTCCTCCTATTGCTTTTTATATATTCCACCCTTTCAAATCAGTAGTTTCAGAATTAACCACAATCCTAAACTTGCCCCTAATATCTTTGAATAAAGAATGATGTCTTTCTCATAGCCATTTGAAAAGGGTTCTTTCCTAATTACTTATTCCAAAGCAGTAATCTTATAAATGATATCTACAGAAGTTCTGACTTTCGGGTAGGCGTGAGGTTACTCCAGAATCATTCAAACTTAAGCACGATATTCTAAACACCATAGATTTGTAAATGTTTATCAGTGATGATGAAAGCCAAATACATCATATGGAGTATTTAACAGTAGCTTGCTTTTTAAAATTAAATTTCCTTTATGAATTCACTTGCAAAATTTAAATGAAATTGCAAAAGTGTTCCATCTACTGTTAAAAACTGAGAGAGTAATGGCAAACAAAAATTTAAAAAAAAAGAACAACTATTGGCATGAGCAGTTTTCTGATTTCTTCTGATTTCTTCAGGGGTAACTTTTCCTTCACTTTTCTTTGTTCTTTGGTATTACATGAGAGTCTGAAAAACCGTAAATGTAAATACTGAGACCTAAAGCCCCTATACCATATGGCTTGCAAACAAATCGGAAGTCTATGGCAGTTTGGTTTAGAAAATATACACATTTTTTAGAACTATGTTTAGTCCTAATGTTTTCTGTCCTTTTACATTGTTAAAAATGTACGTTTTGCATTCCTTTTACATTTTACAATGTAACAAACATTACATTTCTTCTATCTGATACCTAAGTATGATAGCAACACTAAATCACATTTGTGGGAACATTTTACATTGTAACAAATATTACATTTCTTCTATCCGATACCTAAGTATGATAGCAACACTAATACACATTTGTGGGAAGGTTAGACACACTGTTTTTCTGAAAGACAGCGGTATTCTGTCTCTCTTTTGTGCTGATACTCACTGCCTTATGTGTTTAAAAGTTCTCTGGGGTCCTGAAGTGGTGTTTTATACATTTTATAGCCCCCTTAGCACTTCATACAGTGTCTTTCCCATATTTGCCCCGTAACTGTTTCTTAAATGAGTTAGTGTTTTAATGATCTGGTCTGTTTGCCTTCCAAACTATAAAGGACATTTTAATGTACACATATACATGTTGATCTGTGTCCCTGAACATGATAAGAGAAAAAAAATGATCTTGAATAAGTTTAAACAGCTTTTTTAAAAAGAGGCAATTGTGAAAAAAGTTAAAGCCAGAGGAAAATGCTAAACAAAATGTAGCTGAAAACTTTGAGAGGTTTAAGAGATTCAACATAGTAATTTAGAAAGTATAAAATGAAACTAACCCAATTTTCAAGTAAATAAGTGACTTTCTGGAAAATATGATGATAAATGGAAAAGACTAGCTAATTTTTAGAAATCCACCAAAGAATGAAAAGTGTAACAGGTAGACAAAAAACAAGTATTTGTTGTGTATCTCTATCTAGTACATAGCCTTGTAAGATCTGAGAAACCAAGATTTAGATCCACTGATTTAAACTCTTCGCTACATCTCTCAGGATTGATATGACAGCTTTGACTTTTTAAGAATGACTACTTTTAATCCGGTAACAATTGAAGAAAATCTATGCAAAAATTTTACATTTTCTTTTTCCTCCATTTACTGGAGTAAAGATCCCATACATTTTACATATTTTCCTATTAAAAACAAGTTTACCAACCGGAAATTTTGATTTTTCTAGCTTGCCATTACTTTCCTAATGTCATTCAGTCAGTTATCATCAATTGTCTGCAACTGTCTTCACTTCAAACTTGCTGGAGTGGTCAGTCACATCCTGGTGCTGTTTCATAGAAGTGCTTGTTCATGTCACTATATTTAAGACTGTGTCAGTATTTCCATTAAGAAACTTTTTTTTTCATTCCCTAGGGCTTCTAAATAAGTCATAAAAATTCAAGCCCAGCTCAAAGCTGGCATAAAAGGGCCTTTTTTTCTTCTCTTATGTATAAGGAACATAAGTGCATAACTCCCACTAATTCTAAATTTGGTTAGGTTTGTAAACTCTACACACTGAAGAAGAGACCAAATAAGATCCATTGACACTTCTCCAGTCTGGGACTAAAAAGGATGTCAAAAAGTTTTTACTGTCTGTGAAAATAACAAGACATTCTATTTAATGAATATGGAAGTGGTTTCTTTTCTTTCTTTCTTTTTTGGTTAACTGCAGTTAGTTTTTCCCTTCTGCCTCCCTACTTTGTTTCTAAAATTAAACAGGTATTTTTCTATGTCAAAATGTGTCTTGTTGATGTAACAGAATTTTTACTCAGAATAAATACGTGTTTTCTTCCAGACCAGAATTTTGGTACTTTTAAATTTTGGAAACTCCTGTTCTTGTTTTCTATTAGAAATTATATCATTTATAGTTGTGAGTTTTGAGGAAGCAACAAAGTAACAATTTTGTTCACTCACAAAAGAAATGGTTCTTTTACAAATTTTGAATTTTTCTCTTAGTTTTCAGTTTAGGTCAAGGAAGGCCGTTTAAAATACAATTGCATAATGCCCCTTTTCTCCTTTTCTTCTTTAACAACTTTGTTACCCAATTTCTCTCATTTTCACTGTACTAAAGAAGGAAATAGTCAAGGATATTTTTATAAATCCAAGAGTGAACTTTAATGGCTCCTCTAGTTCAATTCTTGAATTTGCAGGTTAGAAAATTGTTTTAGGCTCTATTCTAGGCATTGAAATTGTTAGTGTTTTTGGATGAGTTGCTTAGTTGTTTGGAGATATGATCCAGATCCTTGGTACAATAAGTCTGATTGCTTTGGGCAATTTCAGGTACTTAATTGACTTTTACTTTTAAATAAAAGTAAATACTTAAGTCATTTTTTGTTGAACTTTTGAGAACTTAGGCAGGGTATATGTTCATTTAAAAAACGTTCTCTATTTTAATGGCTGCAGTGGAAAGATCTTTACATATGTTTATGGACTGCAGGCCGTAATAGGCATCGTTACCTAGGGGTCATCCTTTGGTTACTAAGGGAAATATGAATAGTTTGCAGAAAACGCCTGAAACTTAATACTGCTGGTTTGTGTGTGTGTGTCTGCATGTGTGTGTAGTCATAGTGGTGAAAGAAATTGGATGTAGTTAGGAAAACAAAGTGGCTTTTCAAAATGACCAGTGGTATCTTCCTTCTGCCTTGTGTGGACACTGGAGACCTTGAATCCTTACCTGATAGTGGCCAGAAAAAAACTTGAGTGATAATAACAACCCAAATTGAAAATGGTTTGGGGAAGATAGACTAGTCTCAGGTTTAAGCACAACATTGCTCATCTATTTCCAACAATTTTAGATCTTTCCAGTCTGAAAAGCAAGCTATGAAAATACTCACAGATTTGGGCAACCCTGAAGTGATGGCACTGTGGCCAGGATGCTCTCAAGTGCATGTTGTGTCTCTCTTGCCATCCTGCACTTCAGAGAGGATTAAAAACAGTTTCTTGCCTACCGGCTTCAGTGCTTTAGAGCATCTTTGATACAGTGACCAAGATGAACATCTTTGACAGAAAGAATGTATTCCCTTTTTGGTGCCATTATACACTACACTACACACACACACACACACACAGAGTACACAAAAGCAATTTTGCCTTTGATCAAGTGTCATTAAATAAAAAGAACAAAAAAAAAGTTTTCAGTGGTGATTTTGAGAGAAATATTTTGGTGATATAAAAACAGAAAACAACACAAATGAAAATGAAACCTTTTCAAGTGCTAAAAAGTAGTCAGAGACAATCATTCATGAAGTGAGATTTCCAAGAAACAGTTTGCTTCTTTTAAATTTTCACATAGTTGATTGTGTATTTAAAATTTAGAACTGATAGTCCCTTCGATCAAGCCAGGTTCAGGTTATGGTGGACAAAGCTCTTAGTATGGCAGAGACATTTCAAGTAAGAATGCCCTGTTCTGCCAAGACTGTCATTATGACACTAAAATGTAGCCTTTTGCTAAGGGCCAGAATTCAGTCTCTCCTTCCAGTTTCTACACTGATTTAGACAACAGATGCATAAAAGGCAACGTGGTATTCAGGATCATTTGTCACATGGCTTCAGGGCAAGAGGATGGCTATCTGGCAAGAGGGGGAATTCCTTAAATGTTACTGGGTCTTACATTTCTAAATGTAAAATCCCTGGCCAGAAGTTATTTGGTGCCAAGTGCCTTTGGTGTGATGTCTTCGCCTGAGCACAAAACTAGATGGTTATAATATTGTGGCTGCTTGAGAACCCACATAGCTTTTGCTAGTTTGCAACTGAGGTTGACTGCCATTGTTTTGCATTTTCTTTTATCATTGTCTTGACTTCATTTTATCTCTCTTGGTGTTCCCCCCCCACTCCTCAATTCTTTCTGAGCTGCTAAATCTATCCAGTTGGATCAAGGAATTTTTTCACAACCTTGTCAGTAGTGCAGTTGGTCTTGTCTTAGTTTTTATTGTGTCTCCTGGGTTCCTTTACTTTAGACCTTTCCAGAAAAATGGCACCAGTTCAGATTTACTCATAACCCATGGGGCCTCTGGTTTATCTAACCTGTGTTCTTTTTTCCTTCAGGAGGTTTTTTATTTATATTTTTTCTTAAAATGTGCTTTAAAAAGTACAAACATAAATCATCTGGAATAGTAATTTTCAACTATCTTGAAAGGTGTTTGAGGACTATTTCATGGTTACTATGATTGAAGCAGTAAAATTTAGTTTATAGTTACAATAACTTTCCTCTCATTAGGAAAATATAAAAAATCTCAACGTTATGATTTCATGACATATTACCAACCCCTAAATACCATTCCTAATTCCCACCCTCTGACATACACACTCAGTGAAATGCTAATAGGAAGCTCAGAACAAAAAGACAAAGGCAAATGATCTATGTTCTATTTGATCTCATCCTGTCTCTCAGGTACTTTAACTAAAATTATAGTATAAATGAGTAGGGACTCTGGAAACAATACAAGTTTAATCTGTATTTTGACTATAGTTAAATTCCTACTGTTTCATATGTGGTTTGAAAAATGACTTTATTGGGTTCAAATTTTCTCTGTAGTAAGCCTCCATACCTGACCTGAAAATTAGCCACTTGTAGATTAGGCCACAGGAAGTTATAATGTGGAAAGAGCAGAAACCAATTGCCTTTGAAACCAGGAGCTCCATATTCAGCTGAACTGCTAGCAGCTAGGTATGTGTTCCAAGGCAAGTTCTTTTATTAACCAGGGCCTTGGTTTTCCTTCACTTGTAAAATGGGGATGCATAAGTATTTTATACCTTTGAAAATCTGAGATTCTGCGAAAAAGTAGAGGGAGAAAAAGAAGGCTACAGTTGACAAAGTCATAGTTAAGTGCATACCATTTTATCACTACAAATTTGGACTCTGAGCTCAGGAACATTTCAAAGGAGCTTCAGGGAGCTTGGCCACAGGAGCCCCCATGGTAGTAGGAAAGGACCTTGCCCAGGGAGGGTTTTGTACCTTAAGGGTAGGTTAGGATGCCAAGAGTGGAGAGGGCTTATGATTAAATATGTCAGTGTGTTCTTTATGTCTTGTGTCATTTTTAGGTAGACCTATCCCAAAAAAACATAAAAACAAACTTTTATTATTTTAATTGTACATTTATATACTTGTACATTGTACAAGTATATAAAAAGATAAAGATAAATTGTACATTTATCTACCTAAACTTTTTTGTAAATTATATGAAGTAGTGATCTGATTTCTGTTTTTTCCTCAACACCATTTGTCCCAACACAACTTACTGAGTACTTCCACATTTCCTTACATATTTGAAATGCTACCTTTATTATACCTTACCTTCCTTTTAATGTGTCTATTTCTAGACTCTAATGTATTCCACCAAACTTTTAAAATACTTCTACGTCAGTAGCACACTGTTTTTGTGACTGGAGCCTTATTGTGCATTTTGACATATGGCAGGGAATGTCTGCTGTCCGTGTTTTCAAAATACTCTCATCAAGGCACTTAAGATTTTCTTTTCCAGTTGAACTTTGGATAAGATTGACAAGTTTCATTTAAAAAATTTCATTGGAAATTCATCTGGGATTGCATTGAATTTATATAGTAATTTGGGGAATATCTCTATCCTTATTATATCATCTTTCCACTCAGTCTTTCCATTTATGCTGATTATTTTTCAGGATATTCAATAAATTTTTATAGTTTTCTTTACATAAGGTTTACATACTTCTCATTAAATTATTAGATGTTTTATTTTTTCATTTTTATTGTTTCCATTGTGGATGAATTCCAATCTATTACATATTATCATATTTATCACTGATATATAATAGGAAATCTGTTGAGGTTTGTGTATTTTTCTTATACCATCTTATATTTTCTTTTACCTGATTGTCAGAGGATGAATAAACATCCAACTTTCAAATAGTAACAGCTTTATGTACTTATTCTGCTCTTTTCTCTCTTGCCCTTATTCCCTCCCTCCAGTTATTACATTCCATTGACCAAATTTTCCAAAACAATGTTGGATAATAGTAGTGATGGCAGGCATCAAAGGGAATTTTTCTTATATTTTACTGTTAAGTATAACGTTTGCAGAAAATTTCTGATGTCATCACTTTGTCAATGTAAGGGATTCTCTTTCCATTCCTAGATTATTTAATAAGAGATTCTCCCCACTCCCAAAATGTACACATAACTAAATAGGTTATTATAATGATCAGATGCTAATTCCACAATTTTTAATACCATTTGACTGTCCTCTTTTAATCTGTTTGTGTAGAGTAAGTTTCTTAGGGTTTAACCTCCTTGAATTCTTTTTCTTTTTTTTTTTTAGATTTTATTTATTTATTCCTGAGAGACAGAGAGAGGCAGAGACACAGGCAGAGGGAGAAGCAGGCTCCATGCAGGGAGCCCGATGTGGGACTTGAAACTGGGACTCCAGAATCACACCCTAGGCCGATGGCAGCGCTAAACCGCTGAGCCACCAGGGCTGCCCTTATTTAATCATTTTATATCAAAATTCTCAAGTGAGCTTTATCTATAATTTTCTTTTGTTCTAACACTCTCCTTGCACAATTTTGATATTAGAGGTATATCAGGCTTGTGGAATGAGCTAGAAAATACTTCATCTTTTCCTACTCTGGAAAAGTTTAAACAACGTAAGGATTAGTTTTTCTGTATATCTTGAGGATTGGAAAGAGTTCATCTATGAAATCATCTTGGCCTGGGATCCCTTGGTTCTCTACTTTCTCTCACATGCTCTTCATCTTTCCCTCCATATCATGAACAATTATCTCTGCTTTATCTTCCAGATCACTCATTTGGTCATCAGCTTTGCCCCATCCATTCTATTGGTCAGCCTTTCTACTTCTTTTAATTTTGGTGTCTTGTTTTTTATTTTCTAAGAACATCATTTTTTTTCTTATCACTCCTTTTTCATAGCAGTCATAACCCCTGTAGAGATCAGAAGTTATCTGAATCTCTACTCTGCATCTCTTAATGGCCTTTATGCCTTTGCTAGGAGTCATCTTTGCTAGGTCCCCTAACTTGTTTAAAGAACATTTGTAGAAACTGTGTCCTGGATTCAGGTAATCTAGAGGTGCTCTACAGACTCAGCAAGGAAAAGCATGGGCTAGCTCTTCTGATGTCTGTTCTATAACTGGTAACCTTCATGATTCTTCCCATGGCCCACTTTGTTCTCTATAAATTCCTGGCTTGTAGTGTCTTCTGTGCCCTGTTGGGAAAAGCAGCTCACACTCTACCACACTCTGCCACTTGTTTTGAGTTGTAGTTCTCTGTGTAGATTTCCTCATCAATTTAGTCTGCATTTCATCTTTTGTGAATTTCTCAATTTTTCTGATTTGATGGTGGTGCCATTTATTGTTTTCAAGCATTGCTAGGCACTTGTTTTTAAATTTACATCCCATAATTTTAATGGGATTTTGAGAGACATAAGTAAAGCTTCTTCAGTGCACCATCTTAAAGGGAACTCTGTAATATAGACTGTTGTCAGTAAATGTTTTTCTCAAAGATGTTTGTTGCTGATAGTTTTTAGTGGGAATTTACACACATTCAGAATTATGTATAGATTTTGAATATCAAAGGAATAATAAATAAAGAGTAATTTCATACAGAATGGAACATGGGAACTCCTGGAAAAATCTTGCTGGGTTTCATGTACATAAACATGACACATTATGATGATAAGACTTTCCAAACTTCAGTGCTTGAAATAAAAAGGTAAATATAATTTAAATAAAAAATACTTGTAATTATGACATGATATTGTAGTAGTTGGTAGTCATAGACCTAATAAATGCTACACTTTTGAAATGTGATTTTTTTTGAAATGTGATAGTATCCATTTCAAATCTGAATGGATACTATTTTACCCTCTAGTTGAGCATGTGGCAGGACTTGCTAGAACTAACTTTTCTTTTCACCCTTCCAGTGGAAAACCTAAGTTCTTTGTGAGTGAGTACTGTTGGGAATTTTTAAGTAAAAAAAAGTGGCTAAGAATTCCATTCCTTTTCCCCAATCATTCCGTCAAGCAAATCGATTAATGGAGCATTGAATAATCATATACTTCAGATTGTTAGGTTTTTTTTTTTTACTCTTTTGTACTTGGATTACTTAATAATTTTTAGCTATTGCTATAAATATAGCTGATTAAAGTTATATATCAAAGTAAAGAGATGCCATGGGAGAGAAACTGTTATCATATTTCAAAAATATCATATTAAAGAGCTGCATATTAAAATTTACATATTTGATTTATTTTGAAAATGTCAGAATATCTTGACTTTCTCTAATTTCTTTCTTTTCCTTTCTTCCTTCCTTCCCTACCTTCCCCTCCTCCTTCAATCCCCTTCTCCAGTCTCTCTCTCTCTCTCTTTTTATTAAAGAGTAAAATGCATGATCTTTATTTAGGGCTCTGCTATCCAGATTCTTCCTCAGTTTGTTCGACTGTGGCTAAGCTGACTGAATATTTCACCACATTCTCATGTCTCTGGGCAGTGGTAGACTGACCACAGAATACTTTTCTATGAGTTTTCTTTCTTCCCTCAGGGATATTCTTGATTGTCCAGCTGTCAACATGTGGAGACTGTGCTATTTATACAGTAATTAATTTAAAATAGGCCACTGTTCCTAATGTCTTTCCTAGAGTAGCACCCTCTTTTATTTGGACCTAACATTTCCAGAGTCTTTTGCTTGTGATGACTTTATTGTCATGATGTTAGGCAATATCTGCTCTATGGGGTGGGTCTTTCTCTGGATTATATAGCAAATGCTTTGGTATATCCTTTGAAGCACTAGAATCATTTCGATGAGGTCAAGGGCTTTACATATTATCACTGGTTGATATGCTGTTGGGCAAAAAGAATAAACAGTAAATATCAGAGCTAATTTTTAGCCGGACATTGCAGCAAATCCCTTCACAAGGGTTTTTTTTTTTTTTTTCCTGGAATATAGGGATTTGAAGGGCTTTCTTTTCCAACAAACCTGCATACCCTCTGTGGGAGATGCTAATGGGCAGCAATATATCCAAGCACTTATTCTAAGAAAATATTAAATGAAGGCTTTGAAATGAAGAAGAAGAAAGAAATGCTGGAAAGCCAGCTTGAGATCATGGAACATACATTGCTAGGAACAGACAGCTCATATGCCACAGACAGAAAAGGAGTATTTTTTAATACTTAACCATGACGGATTTGAAAGGGACAACTGTGGTTATAAAGTGCAGAATAGTTGTTACTCCTATGTATTGCCTTTATATCGGTACATAACAAATTACCACCAACAGCAACTTAATACCATTTATTACCTCTGAGTTTTATAAGCCAGAAGTCTGGCATTCATGACTGGATTCTCTACTCATAGTCTCACTACGTTGACATCAAGGTGTCAGTCACACTGGGCTCTTATCTGGGGGCGCTGGGAAAGATCACACTCATAAGTTTGTCTAAACTATTGGCATAAATAATTTCCTTGTGATTGTAAGACTGAGGACCCCACTTCTTTGCCTCTCAGCTTACCAAAGTTGCCTGATCCCCTCACTGGTTCTCCGCATTTTCAAACCAGCAACAGCACATTGCTCCCCTCTGACACTTAATCTTTCTGTCCTGTATCCCCACAGAATAAAGCTCTGAGTATAAGGGCATGTGTGATTAAATTGCACCCACTCAGATAATCCAGAATAATCTCCACAGTTTAGGGTCAGCTAATTGGTAATCTTAATTACCTCTGCAGTGCCACTTTTAATATGGAACATAACAGATTCACAGATGTGACACTGGGGAAAAAGTCACAGGGGCAAAATATTGCCTATCCCAGAAGAGATCACTTAGAGGTATTTAAGTAAGGTTTTGCCCATTCGATCTCAAAAGTTTAGACAATAAGCATTATAATTAGTGTGATCTTTTAATTATAAAGTATGAAAAGTATACTGCTTTGCTATGGATAGGTTTTGTGAAATCAAATCTTGTCTAAATAAATTAGTTGACATTTACATAATTAGTTACATATGAGTACAAAAATTGCACATTATGTATTCTCTTTATATATTTGATTAGTCTTGCTTTCCTTAATGATACATATATTTATCATAATAATATCATAATGTTAGCTCATAACATGAGGCTGTTTCTTAAAGATTTTATTTATTTATTTTGAGAGAGAAAGAGAGAAAGAGTGTGAGTAAGGGGAGGGCAGAAGGGGAGAGAGAGAGGAGGAGAATCCCATACAGACTCTACTCTGAGTGTGGAACCCAATGTAGGGCTCAGTCTCACAACCCTAAGATCATGACCTGAGCCAAAACCAAAAGTCAGACATTCAACCAACTGACCACAGCCATCCAGCTGCCCTGAAGCTGGCATTTTAACAAACATGCAACCATCAGACAACTGACAATGTATTTCTTTTTTTTTTAATTTTTATTTATTTATGATAGTCACAGAGAGAGAAAGAGAGAGAGGCAGAGACATAGGCAGAGGGAGAAGCAGGCTCCATGCACCGGGAGCCCGATGTGGGATTCGATCCCAGGTCTCCAGGCTCGCACCCTGGGCCAAAGGCAGGCGCCAAGCCGCTGCGCCACCCAGGGATCCCTGACAATGTATTTCTAAGGTAGATTCCTAAATGGTTCCCAGTGTGATGGTGAACATCTACTGCACATGGTAACAACAGTTGCCATTTATTGAGTGCTTACTATGTGCCTTGCACTGTGCTTTACCCTCATGTGCTATTTTATTTAACCCCACAATAACTCTGTGATATATGTCTTACTATCCTTACTTTGACGATGAAAGAACAGTTATATAAAATTTGTCCACATAAGCTGTGATGTTGCAGAGCTAGAATTCAAGCTCAGATCTGTTTGACTCTAAAGCCTTGCTCTGGACCCCCTTTTTTTTTTACTTTTCCCCAAACCTAGGGAAAGTTACACAGATGGTAATATCTTGAGAGATCCCCCCACCTCATTTTCCAAGATTTATTCTACCTCCTGGCTCCTAAGGAGCCTATGTCCTTGCTCTGTGCTCAGCCTCCCACCAATCATAGTAGGTACTCTGTCTACCCCTTCTGTCTTCTATAGTAAATGAATCGCCATTAAAAATTGCAGGACTTTATTTTAGGACAGCTGATGTCTGTGAGGTGATGGAAAACAGCATGGTCAAAATAGTTTAGGCATAATAATGACAATAATAGTAGCTGGTAATTATTGAGCACTGTTTACCAAGTGCCAGTCATTTTCTTACTTAATCTTCATAACGACCCTGTGAGGTAAGTACCACCTATCATCCCCATTTCCCACACAGTATTTTGAAAGCAGAACGTGCAGGTCTCTAAATGATTGAATGTGTGAGAGAGTATCAAAGGAGCCCCCTTCACTCCTCTGGGCCATCCTAATCATTTCTCCATTCCAGAAGATTATTATCAGCCTTGTCACTCCTTCATCTTTGATTACAACCTTCAGTCCAGAATTTATTTCATCACTTCCTTTGTAGTAATGCAAGTTTTTTCAGAGTCCCAGTATGAATGAGTATTTAAGGCTGGAGATGATGCCATTAGGACAAATTAGGACAGAGCTTTCTCTGTAGGACAGGCAATGGCACACAGGCCATAGACTTCCAGGAGGAAGTACAGAGCATCTCTGTAGAAAGGAGAAGGGATCCAGGGACATAACAATGGCCATAGGGAAGCAAACATCTGCCCAAAGCAATTTTCCTGAGAGCTGTGGAGCCCAAGCTGTGGAGAAAGTAGATAAAGCAATCATATAGAACAAGGGTGATGGGGCCCTTTATTAGGGGGAGCTTTTCCCTTGGAGGGGAGCAGCAAATCTGTTGAGAAAAGAAGTCAGATTCTTTCCTGTAGCATCCTGAGTGGCCCCAGAGCACTGAGGGCAGGAGAGGAGCTGGCACTTGTCTAGAGTCTGGGGTCTAAGGCTTCACTTACAGCCTCTGCTGGTAAATTTGACTTCAGGCTTCTACTTCAAGCCACTCTATAGAAATCCACAGAAAATACAGCTGTGCCTTGAATTGCAGAATAGATACATTCCACAAACATTAGATTTAAATTGAATCAAATTTTAAAGACAGTGTAGAGACTTGATGACTTCAAATATTCCTGCATTGAATCCTTTGGTTATATGAAGGATATAACTCAACTTCTATGTTTCCTAAGTTTATATTCTAAGATATTAGGTTTTTCTTACATTTGAGGTTAAACAAAAATATCAACTGCCTTTTATTAGTCCTGTCATTGTGTCAGCAGTAATGCCTATTAAAGTATTGCATCCTGATTGTAAAATGTAACTGAAATTACTGGAAAATATCATACTGAGTAGATGAACTGTGACTATCATAGTTTTAAAGCCACAAAAATGTTGTCTTTATGTGTGAGTGTATGCTCTCAGTTTTTGATCTTCCTATATTAATGAAGATTGTTACTTTAGGGGAAGAATTTTTTTTTTTTATTTTGAATGCTCTCTCCAAAAGTTGGACACAATAGCATTCCTTTAAAAAAAAAACCCTCATTTTTAATCTATAATTAAAGCCAAAGTTTTCTTTTAATTTTGAAAGCTTGTCCTTGAACTAAAATAACATGGAAAATTTTAAAACATGGCTCCAAGCTGCTGTAGATACATTTTATTTAAACCACAGAGACTGCAGTTGGATTTCTCAGTGCCAGACAGACTACAAATTGTAACTGTACCAGAAGCAACTCTGAATTTCTGGATGTTGTAGTACCAGCAAGGCTAGTTGTTTTTTTGGAGCTGTTCTTCTCTTTGGGCTCTACTCATGAATGACTTAATCCCTATGTTAAGATCAAATGTCATGTCCATTGCCATGTGTAGAAGCAGCAAGCAAAGCCTCTTTTCCCTTTGCATAAGTATGATGTGCTTGCCTGTAGAGGAACAAGGCAGTAGGTAGGAAAAGTCACAAAATAGAAGTTGTAAAGTGAGGCTAGAACACAGTGAGACTCCGAAAGTTGGATGAACGATAAAAATATCCTTTAAAGCAGAATGCCATTGTTTATTATGGCAAGAAAAGGGTATAATATCCATGATTGAATTGTAAAAATATTTTTACTAAAGTCATTTTTTGTACTTACTATTCTGGTATTAGGTTAGCAAATCTAATGCCAGATTAGATCTATTAATACATTGTGTTGCTCTATGTACTTTAGAAAGTACATGAACATCTGTTATTTTATTTGATCGTCATTATAACTCTATGACGTAAAAATAAGGATAATTATCCCTGCTTTCTTGCAGGGTGGGAAGGA
This sequence comes from Canis lupus familiaris, assembly GCF_011100685.1. Lineage (NCBI taxonomy): Eukaryota > Metazoa > Chordata > Mammalia > Carnivora > Canidae > Canis > Canis lupus. Next base: position 71,102 of record NW_023330384.1, read on the forward strand.
GTGACCCACTGGTGCACAGCTACTTAATGACAGAGCCAGAAAGAGAAGTTGAGTCTCTCAGCTCCTCGTTCAGGCTTTTTCCACTTGATTTTACGGTGTTTTCCATTCTAGTTAAGTATATTCAAAATAAAAAAAAATCATTCATGGAGTAGAAGTCTCCCAAACAGTGACTCTTAGTTTATTTAGAGCTGTTCCTCCTTTTGTATATGGGCTGCTTTGAAAACTGGATAGAAAGCTTTGGATCCTTGTCCAGAGGAATGTGCATCCATTCTCCTTACCTGACACTTCAGTGTAACCCAGATGGTAGAAGGAGTATCTTTGATTCCTTAAATCTAAATAGGATTCTCTTGGACACTTTATTCATGCTGTGGAATGTCAGGCCCTTCTGAGGAATTTATTTATTTATTTATTTATTTATTTATTTATTTATTTATTTAGATTTTATTTATTTATTCAAGAGAGGCACAGAGGCAGAGACATAGGCAGAAGGAAAAGCAGGTTCCCTGCGGATAGCCCGATGTGGGACTCAATCCCAGACCCTGGGATCATGCCCCGAGCCAAAGGTAGGCGCTCAAGCACTGAGCCACCCAGGTGCCCTTCCTTCTGAGGATTTCTGACTATGCCTGAGGGTTCTGTCTTCAAAGCATATGTCACTATGTACTTTCCATGCTACATTCAACCTTTGGGTTGCACTGCCATCTCACATATGTTGTCCCTGTTCTGCATCACAAAGATTCAGATATGAAATGTACTTTATTCCTCAAATGCCAGCATGTCCTTCCACTCAGAAGATGCAGAAATGTAGTAGACTATGGAAAATTTGGAGAGAACGGAGGAGAGCCTTATATTATAGCAGTTCACATAGTTTCATGTGCAGCACTATTTTTCCCTGTTCTTAAGTGTCCTTTAGACATTCCACATGGGACTCTTCCTGCTATGCTTGATGTGGTCCCCCAGCCTCACAGCATCTCACTAGTTCAAGTTTCTGCCTTCCACCCTCTCCTATTCACCCGCTAGTTTCCTAATTGTCTCGAAATCTCCAAGTTCTTTTCACTCAGTGTAGTAGAATCCAGCTTTCTCCAGCATCAGCTTGCAAACTCTGTTCCAGGCCTACCTTTGCATACTTAACCTGCCCCCCAAGATGCTAAACAAACCTAAGGGGCCTCATGGTTTATTACTTTCACTTTCTTTATAAGGTATTTGTGATGTTAAATGGGAACTTATTTTCTTTAGTTATACGTGTTTATAATTTTAAAGATTTCAAGGATTCCCTAAAACCCAACCATCATTCCACCTAGGTTTGGAACCCCATTTGGAGATAGTTCTGGAGTTTCTAGTGTTCTTGGGACTATGAGTTTAGGACTTATTTGGGGTTCCTCTTTGAAGCAGAGTTGATGGTTAGGCAGGGTGCTCTCATAACCTCTGCAGAGTTGAATCCAGGTCAGGACAGTTAGTGTAGAGGTCATCTCTGGGCTCAGAAGCCCATACTAATGGACTTGTCCATTCCATCTTCCTGGCCAGTTTGGAAACTGAGGGTGGCTTTGAAGCTTCTGGGAAAAAAGAAAACAAATCCACCAGAAAATACTTTGTTTTATGTTCGTGCTCTATTAAGAAAATGATACATGCATTATCAGGAAAAGTGAATAACATGATAGAGGAATAGAAATTGGTATTAAAAAGTGGATAGTGATTTTAGGAAAGGAGTCAATTAGATAATTAGATCATTTCTTCCATTTGTTTTAAATTTGAAACTATGTTATTCTAAGAGACACATTCTTTTTTCCCCATGATGGTCCTCTCCTTGGTGATGGTCTGTGATTTCAAAGCACTGCTGCTTTCATTCTATTTCCATTTTTAGGGTATTCTAGCATGAATAGTTTTGTTCTTACATGTGATTGTGCAGGACAAAAAGATTTTTATCTTATTTCAAAGCAGTGATATTATTGGGCTATAGTTTATCATATTTCTGAGAGAAGCTTCCCATCTAGTCCCATGATATGACTTAGAAATATCACCAGTAAACACATATGTTGAGAAACTGGCAGAGGTATGGAGTTAGGGATAAGCCAGAAATGTCATTATAACCCCTAGAGTTCTGAGGTTGTGTTGAAGAGGTAGACATCTTCAAAGTGGAAGTTAGGCCCTGACCATGCTTTCTTCTAGCACTGGAGTACCTTCTGTGATCCCCAATCCTTGGCTTACTCTCTGATTTATTAACGAGAGAAAAGCTGGGAGGATGTTAAATCAAAGGAGCAACATTGGGATCTCTGGGTGGCTCAGCGATTTAGCTCCTGCCTTTGGCCCAGGGCATGGTCCTGGAGTTCCAGGATGGAGTCCCGCATCAGGCTCCCTACATGGGGCCTGCTTCTCCTCTGCCTGTGTCTCTACCTCTATCTCTCTCTGTGTGTGTCTCTCATGAATAAATAAATAAAATCTTAAAAAAAAACAAAGGAGCAACATTAGACACATTTTACCTTCTTTAGCCAGCTCATCACAATTAGACACTTCTCTTCAAGTGCTTTCTGCCACCATTGAAAGACTCAGCCAGAATCAAAAATCATTTCATTCACCTCTATCTTAACCACTGGTCATTTAAACTTGGGTACTTGAGGTAAATTATATATAAATTTCTTTCCTGGGATGGAAGGGCTGTTTTAATACTTGACTATAGGTCGGATAGCTCTATCTTGATAAAGAGCTAGAGAATCTGATTTTGAGAGAGAATCATCTAGAAAAATAGAAAGTATAGTGGTGATTATAAGAAATAATGATGTCAGAAATTGAAAGACCGAATAAATGTGTAATAGGAAAGAAAAACTAGAAGAGAAACATCCAAAAAATATTTCATAGTGATGTGGGAAAAGAACATTTGAAAAGTTCATTGGACTGAGAAAGGAGAGAGCTAAGAAGACAAGAAAATCATAATAGGATAAGGGAATGACTCTTATTTCCAGATCAGGGTCTGTATGCTAAAGGACCAGAGAATTTTTAAATACCAGGAATTACTGACAAATTAGGCCTGAAGAGACTCTTGAAGGAATTTGTGGATTCCATGTTGAGTAGTGTGGGGTGAGTCTTTAAACTGGTATTCTTTATTTATTGAGTACTGTGGGGCTTATGTATAAGCCTGTTATAAGCCTCGTTCAGTCTTCTCCCACTATCCCATAAAAAAAGATTAAAAAGTACTCTTAAGGGGGAAAGAGTGTGCATGAAGTCAGCAACAGCAAGGAATCTTTTCTCCTTGTGCTAATACAGAAACTGAAGATGATGTGGTAAAAGGAAATGGTCATCATGACCAATTAGTAGTGAATAAGAGGTTTCTTTAACCAGGGATCAAGAATGGAAAGCAAAATACATGCTACAGTCAAGCCCTGTCTTATCTTCAACTTTTTCATTGTAGGATAACTCTAGAAATCTCTGCTTTCACAGGAATGCTGTGGGAAACTATGGACATTTTCAGTATTTCAGAGATTCCTCAGGATTCATTATCTCACTATGAGAATTAAGAGATGGGTCATAGAGTGGTTCATGTGTGCATTTTATCTAGAGTCACTTAGAACTGTGCAGTCCAATATATTAGCCTCTAGTCTCATGAGGCCACTGAACACTTAAAATATGACTAGTCTAAACTGAGATATGTTTAAATATGTGGAGGAAAACAACACAGAAAATATATCATCAATTTTTATATTGATTAGATGTTAAAATGGTAATATTTTGGACCATATTGAGATAAGAAAATATTTTATTACAATAATTCATTTTGGGGGCACCTGGGTGGCTCAGTCTGTTAAGCATCCGACTCTTGATTTCAGCTCAGGTCATGATCTCAGGGTCATGAGGTCAAGCCTCCTGTAAGACTCCACTCTGGGTGTGGAGTCTGCTTGGGAGTCTCTCTCTCTCCTGCCCTTCCCCCGCCCCATCCCCCTCTTGTGTACACACTCTCTCTAAAACATAATGTGTGTGTGTATATGTACAACAGGAGTCACTATGTTCATCTCACTATGCTCACCAAAAAAAAAAACAAACAAACAAAAGAAGACAATTTTTTATAGATTGTAAGTTTCCATTTAGAAAAGCAGAGTTAGTTTCTTTTAAAGATAAATTTCTCTTGAAATTTCAAGTGAATTAACTAGAAGAACATTTTAGAGTAGGGTGAGAAGAAAGTTGTTTTATTTTTCATTGTCCTTGAAATTCAAAACTTAGTTTCACAGAAGTAACCCCTGTTTAATGCCAATGGATGCCAACTACTGTAGCAAGTTGTTAGAGAGGGCAGAGAACAGTGGTGCAGAAGCAGAGAAGATAAGCCTCAAAATGGTTGAATTTGTATGTTCCTTTTACTTCTTTTCATGCACACTTGGTTCACATGTGTTCATATTGCCTCTCAGTCCCCCAGGATTAAGTCTTTGGTCATAGCATCACAGCATCATAGGCCTGCTTTCTTTAAGAAATACCTCACATCTACTACTTATTCCTTGGTTACCTCTCCAAGGGCTAACTTCCAAACAGTAGCACAATGGCTAGGACCCATGGAAATACTTCTATCTTACTTCTTTTAAAATCAAAAGAAAAATGAACATAATAGTAATGAATACATAACAAATGTGAATTATATACATCTACCTATTGATGTAATCATAAAATACAATTTTAACCTTTTTTTATATAGGAAAGAGTATGCAAAGACAGAAGGCCCTAGAGCATACAAAAATCATAATGCAGCCCCGAGCCTGCTGCTTAACTCCCTTGGGTCCTTCTTTCTGCTTTCCAACAAGACTACTATTTTGTAATCTAACAGTCTAGCATCCTAATAGCATAATATGTTCTAACGTGATAAATTACTCTCTTCATCAGTTAGTGAGTCTGTTAGCAAATAATCCTTGAGATCTTTTCTGCTATGTATTAAAGCTAAAACAATGAGCATGACAGACAGCATATTGTGGGAGATAAGCATTGAACGAAGCAGTATGCCAAATACTACAAAGAAATACAGGATACTATAAATATGTAACAGAGGAATGTCATCTAAGTACATTATTTAAATATTTAACTTTTAATATACCCTTACAGAGAATCCTTAATATTTATAAGCAAATATGAATATAAAGTATTATTTCCCTTATTTTATATAAAAGACTATTCAACTCCACAAAAAACAACTCAATTAAAAAATGGGCTAAGGAGTTAAATAGACATTTCTCCATAGAAGATACACAAATGGCCAATAAACACATGAAAAGACACTCAACATTACTAGTCACTAGAGAAATGCAAGTCAAAACCATAATGAGATACTGCTTCACACCCATTGGATGGCTACTATTTAAAAAAAAAAAAGATAAATAAATAAATAAATAAATAAATAAGACAAAACAGAAATCAAGTGTTGGGAAGGATGTGGAAAAATTGGAACCCTTGTGCACTGCTGGTAGGAATATAAAATAAGTGCAGCCTCTATAGAAAACAGTATGCTAGTTCCTCAGAAAAGCAGAAATAGAATTACCATATGATCCAGCAATTTTACTCCTGGATATATATATGCAAAAGAACTGAAAACAGGGACTCAAGCAGATGTTTGTAACACCCACATTCATAGAAGTGTTGTTCATAATAGCCAAAAGGTGAAAACAGCTCAAGTGTCTGCTGACAGATGAATGCATAAAGAAAATGTGGCATATACATAAAATGGAAGAGTATTCAGCCTTAAGAAGGAAGGAAATTCTGACACACACTACAAAATGAATGAACCTTAAAGACATTTTTTTAAGTGAAATAAGACAGTCACAAAATTTCATTCTCCCTGTGTGTATATATATTCATACTCTTTTTGCTATGGGACTCTCTTGTGGATAATGTTTTATTAATTTGAAGAACACTTTATGGAGTAGGGAGATACTTGTGAGTAATAAATATTTTGTCTCTATTAATTACATATGTTTATTTTCATTTTGATTTTTTCCTCATGTAGTCTTTAAAAAACTGTAATTATATTTAATAATCTGTCTCTGTATGGCTTCTAGATTTTAAGTGATAGAACTTCCTCCCTTCACAGCTTTAAAGGGGGTGTCACAAGTTTTCTTCCAATATTTCTATGGGTCTCAATTTTTACCTTAAATCTTTTAGGAATGCATCTTAATTTGACATATGGTATCATACAATGTGAAAAACTACTCAATTTTTTTCCCATACAGCTACTTAGTTATCCTAATACCACTTATTGATCCATTTGTCTTTTTCCTTCTTCCCTGATGGGAATACCACATTTTATTTTTATTTTTTTTTAAAGATTCTCTTTATTTATTCGAGAGAGAGAGAGAGAGAGAGAGAGAGAAAAGCAGGCTCCATGCAGGTTGCCTGACGTGGGACTCAATCCCGGGACTCCAGGATCACACCCTGGGCCAAAGGCAGGCTCTAAATCGCTGAGCCACCCAGGGATCCCCAGGAATACCACATTTTAAACTGAGCCTATCTTATCTCTCTATTCTCCTCTACTGACTTCTTTTTTTTTTTACTCTTTTACTAGAAAGTCCCACACTGTTTTAATTAGTGAGCCTTTAGAATACGTTTAATATATGGCTGTGTTTATTCTCATTTCTCCTTTTTCAGTTTTTCTAGCTATTGTTGCTTGTTTTTCCATATTAATTTTAGGATCAACCTGTCTACTAAAAAGAACTATTTTGTTAGTTTTATTGGAATTGTGTTATATTTCCAAATTAATTACAGAAAATCGATATTTTTAGGATGTAGAATCATCTTATCCAAAAACTTGATATGTCTGTCCATAGCTTCTTTTGCTGCCATTAGGAGGGTTCTAAAATGTTCTAAATAAGTCTTGCATATTTCTTGTTAAATTTGTTCATAGGCATTTTATCTTTTTGCTGCTTTGTTGTTGTAAGTAGAGTCCTTTCTTCCATCACATGTTTCTAACTGGTTGTTGCTTTTTATATGAGAATGCCATTGATTTGCATATGTTGTTATACTCTGCTACCGCAATAAATTTGCTTATTATTTTTGTAGGCCTTTTAGTAGACTTTCTTATGTTTTCTAGCAATACAGTTATATTACATGCAAACAGTGATGGTTTTACCTCCTGCTGAAATTTTTGCCATGAGTTCTTTCCCTGGCTTATTGCATTGACTTGTACCTCTACATACAGTGTTAAATAATAGTGATGATGATACACCTTGGCAAGACTTCTAGCTTTTTCCCAGTATGCACAATGCTGGCGTTTGGTTTTCAATCTGCGCCTTCTAGTTATGGCCTTAGACTTTGAAGATCTGGGTTCAGATATTTTTTCTCTACCATTAACTGAAAAACATTAGATAAATCATTTAACTTCTCTGATTTATTTCCATATCTTTAAATGAGGGAGAGAAAATGTCCTACCTCCCAGAGCTGTTGCTAATGGTTGTGAAAGCACTTGACAAGCTGTGCTATATGAATGTCCTTTGTTCATTCTGTTTCCTCCCATACAGAAGGCTTCCCTACACAACTCTTTTCGGAATTGTAAAACTAGATTTCCCTTTGTGGCTCCAAGCCTTTTTGGTAATTCCATTCACAACACAGTTTCTACATATATTCCAAAGTTGGAAAGAAAAAGTGCTTTTTGAACGATGAGCAAATTCCTTTGCTGACATTTAACCAAAATGTATTCCAAACCTGAAGCTTTTTGGAAGGCTAAGAAAATGTTGGTCACCTTCTTGTAAAAAAGTGAAATAAAAAATGTTTATGTACCTCAGCACTTCCTGGCTGAGCTAGAAGTGAGTGCACTGAGGTGATGTTATTTTGTGGTGTTTCAGTTCTGGGAAAAATGAAACCAGAAAATATAGGAAATTTTTCAAGATTTTTGGTTGTGAAAGCTTTCCTTTTTTTTTTTTCTTCCAACTTTGGTTAACATTGAGAGAGCCATATAAGTTTGATTCAACTACATATCTTCTGCAAACTAATTCCCGTCAAGTGATCTGCTAACTAACATTTTCTTCTGTGTTAAATTCGGTGTTTTAGAGAGCAAACTGCATGTGTGGAGATACTGATGTCTGCCATTCTTTTCTTAGACATAATATTGCTGCCTGATAGCCCTGACTGAATGTCAGATAATTTGCACATATAGGACTTACAAATTCCTTTTTTAAAATGAAAAGGAATTCGTGCTAGTTTTTGTGCAGCGTTATGTCTTGGTCCAATCTAATAAGACTTGCAAATTTACTTTTCCTTAATAAGAAATCCCCCAGCAAGTGGCTGCATAACTTAAAGGGTTTTCATTACTTTAATATATCAACTGGCCCCACAGCTCCCATGCTCGGAAACTAAACTGTGGTCATTTGTACATCCCCCATGTTTTCTAACATCATTTACCTTCCTCTTTGAGGCAGCTATCATAGGACCTAGGTATCAAGCTGTGAAAGTAATTTCTTTCTCTCTAGAGCAGCAGCCTTCCTCACTGGGCTTGCTGTTCCATCAGTGGCTTGGTCATGTGGCTGGGCTTCAGAAGAGAATTTCATACTCCCTCATTTTCCTGGATTCAGTTCTCTGACTACACGTCGAATCTGGGGAATCTGCCCTTTCTAGAATGATTGTGGATGCAGTTTTGCATTGAAAGCTGATGAGGCCTGGAACGCCTGGGTGGCTCAGCAGTTGAACATCTGCTTTCGGCTCAGGTTGTGATCCTGGAGTCCTGGGATCAAGTCCTGCAGCGGGCTGCCTGCATGGAGCCTGCTTCTCCCTCTGCCTATGTCTTTGCCTCTCTCTCTCTCTGTGTCTTTCTTGAATAATTAAGTAAAATCTTAAAAAAAATAAAGCTGATGAGGCCTACATATATGCTCTTGTAGAGACTGGTGTGAGCAGGACACTAGTCTCCAGCACATGTTATGGATTTGTTTCCTAACCTTAAAGGCATACACATTTGAAAACATATGCATATATGAATGTGTGTGTGTGTGTGTGTGTGTATTCCTAAAATCATTGTTTGTGAATCCCAAAGTCAGTAAGAAAACAGTGGGGGAATGTGGCATAAGGTACATAGATCTATTCAGTTCTTTAGAGGGAAAGGCTTTTGGAAATCTTTGCTTATTAAATGTAAGTGGCAGTTGCTAGAAGAGTAGCAGTGCCATCCTTTACCTTATTTCACTTTACAGAGTGTGTATCAAAGCAAATTCAGTAAATTAGAATAAAGGTCAAACTAGAAAGTATTAAATGAATCAGTCAAAACTAACCTTTTTACAGATGTGTCCTGAACTGGTAAAGGGAGCTGGCACAGCTGAATATTCATGGCTCCCTTGACAGACCACATTCTAAATGAAGGGCTATATTCCTAAGTTAATTCAATAATAAAACAAGACTCAGGGTTGAAAATATATTCATTTCTGTGGAGGAAAACTCTTCATAATTATGTAAATTAAACTAGGTAACCCAGAAAGTGACAGCACGTGTTCCATTTATCATTTTTCTCATTAGATAATTTTCAGAAGACAGAACCATCTCCCTCTCGTTCACTACTGTATTACCAGCTGTTAGCAAAATACAGTAAAGATCTGTTGATTGATTGGTTTATTGATTGATAGCTGGGGAATATAATAAGTACTTCCACCTTTGAAACAATCTTAGTTTGGAGAGGAATGTCTGTGTATCTTTTATTATGTAAATACAACAGCAAGCAAAGTAAATATGATGGGTCAGAATCAATTCTTAGGTAATCAGGAACAGACTGTATGCTGTGGAAATGGTTTACATTACTCCAAAAGCAAAATTTTGCATTTACTGTAAGATATGGTGGTAAAACATTGAGCTTTTGCTTTCTACCAATAGTGTAAACATTACTCCAAGATGCAGTCTCTGGAAATAATTTAGTTAACTCTTATTTTTATATGCATGTTCTGTTCTGGAGACTTGTTGCAAAAAATGATGGAAAGTTATTTTCTTTAAGTGACAGTTTGTTTACAGAAATTCCTTGAAATCTTGATGGTTATTGAAAAGACTGAAATAAATGTTGCCTCAAACTGCCTGTTGCAGAGCTACCCCACACCTTCCAAACCAGTACCATACTTTGTTAGTAAATCACCTAAAATCCATAAAGGTCATGGAGACTGCTCCCTTTGTAAAATGAAATATTTATGCTTCATTCCCAAAAACATATTGTGGATCATTTTGGTGTTTTAAGTTGAAGGTACATAGTAAATTATTCCAAAATTATGGAGGCCAAATGTCATTCTCTCCAAAAGTTTGTGTAATACCTATTTATCTGTGGGCAGATGACTGCACAGCATAATCAGAGGCAGACTTTGTCATGTTAAGTCTAAGTAAACACAGCTGAACATAAGCAAGTTGGACTACAAGGTTTTTTTGAGCTTTGCCAACAGCATATGACCTTGGAGAATGCTGCCCTTTTTTTTTTTTACTACAATCTGCTTTCAATGGAAAAAAAAAAGAATTCTTTTTGTTTTGAATTAACAGGTGATGATTAGAAGCTTGTTATGTTCTAATTTTTAGATGCAAGACAAATGAACATCATGCACGCACCCAACAAAAAGTCACCTTCCTGAGGGAGTTTATTCCCCATTAGGGAGCTGAATATAAACTGAGGGTGAAAGCCAATTAAAAGGTGCTCCTTTCTACAGAAAACCTTTTTGTGTTTATTTGTATTTTGTTCTTTGTCTTTGTGCCATTTCAACAGATTAAAATTGTGGTTCCAGATGCCAATAGAAAATGAACTTTATTGATTTATCCATTCTTTAAGAAACATCTGTCCTAAATAGCAAAGAAACTTTGTGTTGTCATTAACTTTCAGTTTTCAATAGAAACTCTCATTAACTGGTCAAGGCTTTCCTCAAGTCCCTTTTTTCCTTTTTTTAAATGCAAGTTTCTTCTCATACCTTCTTCTTTTAGCCGAGTAAGGAGCCCAGTATTACATTTTTTTAAGGGCACTTTGTGGCTAAAATAAGTTCCTATTAAATATTTCATGTCAAAAAGTGGACTTTAAGTGAGAACTTTGGTAAAAGATGGATTAGTGGAGATTTGTCTTGAAATGTCCAGCTTTTCAATATTCTCTGGCAAGTGGCCAGATAGATCTTCTGTTCTTCCCATTCCTTCACTTAAGGAAACTATTTTTTTCTCCTTCACCCTTTGGGTGTATATTTCCCTCTCAGAGCAAATGCAAATGTTTTAAGGGTGTGTGACTAATAAAGATTTTTAAATAATTTATCTTTTAAGACTTTGGTATCTTAGACTTTTTAAATCACGTGTTGAAAAATATTAACAAATGGGAAAATGTTTAGATCTATGTGCTAAAATATTATTCTGTAGTTAGATTCATATAAGACTCATCCTTATTTATTTGTATAGCTGCTTTTCCTATATGCTGATGAATTTCCATGTTAAAATAAATGCTTTGAGTAGAAAATATCAAAAAATTTCTGTAAGTCATCCAGAAACACAGTGTTCTATGTTAAGGATGGCATCAAGCCAGCATCCACACTTGTAAGTCCTCAAAGCACCTCATACACTCAGCATGTCAGAATCACTCATTATGTCCCTCCTCCTCTAAAGGGACATTTCCTTTTCTCCCTTTCTTCCTAAATTCAGAGGATATCATCACTGTCCATCCATTCATCCCAGTCAGAAATTTAAGGGACATCTCAAACTCCTGACTCCCATCTCTACACCTATCTAGACATTCAACAAGTCTGCCCCCCTATCTCTCAAATCTTGGCTTGTCATCCTCACTGTTCCGTCCTTAATCCCAGGACTCTTCACTTCTGCCTTAGGTTCCTGCCATGATCCCACCTGGCTCCTCCAATCTGGTTTTCCACTACGGCAAGAGGGAGCTTTCTATGATCCACATCTGATCATACCACTGGTAAATACCCTTCACTCACTTCCTGTACCTTGCAGGATGCACCCAAAACCATAAACCTCACAGTGCCTGGCCTCTGCTAATCTCTCTTGGTTCACTTCCCTACTGCCCTGCCGCCCACCTCATTCGTTTCAGCTACACCAAATAGAGTCTCCCAAAGGAGCCATATAATGTCATGACATCGTGCTTTCATACAGCAGCCATTCCCTTCCCTTGGAATGCTTTTCCCCCATCTTCTTCACCTGAGTAATTCCTGCTCATCTTTCCCCGGGCCTGTCCTTTTCCCATCTTTTCTGGGACTTGGTACTCAGATAATGATAACACTGGCTGGGCATGCTAGTGTGAATAGAGGAGACTGCTTGCAGCTGCAGCTGCCCAAGGCCTCTATCTGCTGCTCAGGGATATCTTTTCCTTTCAGGACCACCAGCTCCTACCCCTGCCTTTGCTCTCTCCTCCTCCTTGCTCCCAGAGCACTTGGCAAAAGGAGCTGTTGTCATTCATTTATCAAAGTGTGAGTTGCTTAGGGATGAGATTCATTGGTGATTCGTATTTCTAGGGCCTACCACAGTGCCTGGCATATAAGATGCATTCAGTAAATGTTTGCTGTATGAACCATGGACTCATGAAAAAGTAAATAAAGACAACTTGGAGAAGAGCAAATTCTGTTGTGCTTAAAAGATGTGGCTTCTAGTACTAGTCCTAGTGTTTACTAACAACTTGGCCTTGGACTTGACAGTCATTTTTTCTGAGTCTCAATTTCTATATTATAAATGAAGGAAATGATATGTGCACACAAAAGGGAAATGAAATAAATTGCACACTTACAACTTGCAAGATGCTCAGTTAACATTATCATCACCTGAATTGTGTTCACTTAACCTGGCCCTTACTTATGCCCCCAAAAGGCAGGGGGGATTTAGGGTGATAAAATAATATGTACAAAGTATAATTTTACATTTGGTACAAAAAGATAATTTGGTTTTCACTTGGATAACTTCAGATTCACTGTAGTGTAGTTGTACATTCTCTATCAAAGTGTCAACCATTCAGAGATGGCAAAAAAATTTCAAGAAAAATAAGTATTTTGTTCATTTGGTCATTAGTGGGAAGAACTTTTTAATAATCATCAGTCTCTTTGTAAAATATCAAGAGTATTTGAAATAATCTATATATTCTTGCTCCAGTCAATCAAGAATTTAAGGATTCAAGTATAGTTAAGATGAAGCAGTGATACAGTTAAGGCCTTTTAAATATGATGTAAGTCATTAGTTTATTCCTTGTGAAAAGGACAGATATACTAGTTAGTTATATCTTCATAGGAAATCCTTAATAATAAATATTAGGGAAGTAGCTTATAAGAATTAGGAATTTCCAAAGCTGTTTTCTCAAATTTAGGTGCTGTAGTCTACCTTGAATAAGGGTCTTCACATGTAATACTTTCTCTAAGCATTTAAGAGTAAATACTCCAACATGCCTATATGATTACATGGGTAACATATATAAGCCACTGGTCCAATAGCTTACATGCGTCAACCCCAAAATGAGCAGCAAAAGACCAGTTGCTGACATAATCCTGTAATTTGTCTTGGTATGCTCATTCTCACTCTCACCAAAGATTCCATCCTCAAGTGTTGAGTATTATGGCTACCAAGCAACTGAAGTGATAGTCTCCAAGACATTGCAAAACCGAAGCCTTCATAATATGCAACCTTGCTCCTGTGAGAATTCTCTACACTTGAGCATCGTAGACATAACATGGCTGCCCTTGACCTAGCTTAGATAATTCAAATACAAAAGCTATTTCAAATTGTTCTGTTACTTATCTGCTCCACTTCAAGATAAATCTTCAACATTCACAAAAGGTTGCTGCCACTGCAGAGTATTTCCAATTGTGGAATAATTATAACTGCTATGTATTAAGTATTACTGGGTGCCTTATGTCTTACAGTGCTTATTTATAATTTCTACAATAGTCCTCATTGTTCAGTAGTTTTTTGTATCTATTTTACAGATGAAAAAAATGAGGCTTAGAGAGATTAGGTAACTTGTCTCAGACCACATGCTAATATACAACAGAACTGGGATTCAGACCCCAAGCTCTCTGCTTCTAAATCTATCCTTTTTCCAGTGTACTTTACTTTTGAGGGAATCAAGTGTGGTTAAGTGAGTCTATCCTTCACAGTTTGTACTATTAGCAGAGAACAGGTGTGCTCAATTCATGATAAACCAAAACAAAGGCACAAATCCCATTAAAAGCAGCTGGGCGAATTGAGCAACTAATTGGTTATTCTCTCTGTGCCTCAAATATTTCTAAAATTAGCTTGAAATTCCATTTGAAAAATTCTTCAATTAGTCATGAACTCTGACTCACATTTCTAAAGCAACCTTTTGATAGGTGCTTCCAACACTTGCCCCACGCAACTCCTATTACTTCCTCTTTTCTTCGGTATAAGATAATCTCTTTTCTATTTCTAGGCCCACTTTCTGCTTTTCCTAGCCCTGCCAATTTTTATTTTTACAATCATTAGTTGTATGAATAATTAAATGTATTTTTACCAAGGGCTCTTCATTACTGCTCATCTTTCGTTTCTTTATTCTTCTCCTACAGACTCTTATAAGTCAACTCAAATACAGATTCCTTACTAATTTCACTTTGAGAGTATTATTGGCCACCTTCTTGTCTGAGTAAGAATCAATATGTTATGTTGTCTAATAAACAATTATTTTATAGAATGGTTTTTATAAGCCTCCTAAAGCAGGCTGAAAATCAACTAGATAATGTATCCAGATACTTCAAGTTTGGAAAATAAAAGAAATACTTTTTCTAAAAAGACTTACTTGCCAACTCCACCTTCTCACCTCCTGTTCTCATCTTATGCTGAGGTCTGTGTAATTAACTGCTGCCCTGAGGCCTGAAACAGTGGCTCACTTCTTCATATGTGTTTTGTAATGTCTTGTGTTCAGCTCCCTTTCTGGGTGGCCTGAGAAGGATTGTTACTCCTCCTATGCTCAGTAGATGCCTTCAGCTCCCTTGGCTGTGCACCTATGTGCAAACTGTATGCAAAACAAAGAGTGGTGCATTCATGCTGGGCATTACCTGGGTGTGCGTCTAAGGAGATAGACATCCAAAACAATAGGAAATGTCATGAACAATGGTGCTATGGCACTCTTCTAGGAGCAGAGGCCTACCCATCTCTTTGTTTTTGATAAAAAACTAGTCTTCCCTTGAATACCAATCCCTCTTCTTGCTTCCAACGCCTGAGTGTGGAAAAGTGACTAGAACTACCACATCCTATTAAAAAGGGGAGAAGGCCACTTACCTAACTTACCTACAAGAGCTTGGGGATACTAGAAGGAATGTATGGTTTTCCTGGCTGTCATTAGCCTTCTCCACCCCAGCCACCCAAAAACACAATTATTTTGTACTTTCATGACAAAAATATGTAGTTTGTTTACTCTTATGTATGAAAGCCAGACTCTTTTTTTAATAATAAATTTATTTTTTATTGGTGTTCAATTTGCCAACATACAGAATAACACCCAGTGCTCATCCCGTCAAGTGCCCCCCTCATTGCCCGTCACCCATTCACCCCCACCCCCCGCCCTCCTCCGCTTCCACCACCCCTAGTTCATTTCCCAGAGTTAGGAGTCTTTATGTTCTGTCTCCCTTTCTGACATCTCCCACACACTTCTTCTCCCTTCCCTTATATTCCCTTTCACTATTGTTTATATTCCCCAAATGAATGAGAACATATAATGTTTGTCCTTCTCTGATTGACTTACTTCACTCAGCATAATACCCTCCAGTTCCATCCACGTTGAAGCAAATGGTGGGTATTTGTCATTTCTAATGGCTGAGTAATATTCCATTGTATACATAAACCACATCTTCTTTATCCATTCATCTTTCGATGGACACCGAGGCTCCTTCCACAGTTTGGCTATTGTGGACATTGCTGCTAGAAACATCGGGGTGCAGGTGTCCTGGCATTTCATTGCATCTGTATCTTTGGGGTAAATCCCCAACAGTGCAATTGCTGGGTCGTAGGGCAGGTCTATTTTTAACCCTTTGAGGAACCTCCACACAGTTTTCCAGAGTGGCTGCACCAATTCACATTCCCACCAACAGTGTAAGAGGGTTCCCCTTTCTCCACATCCTCTCGAACCTTTGTGGTTTCCTGCCTTGTTAATTTTCCCCATTCTCACTGGTGTGAGGTGGTATCTCATTGCGGTTTTGATTTGTATTTCCCTGATGGCAAGTGATGCAGAGCATTTTCTCATGTGCGTGTTGGCCATGTCTATGTCTTCCTCTGTGAGATTTCTGTTCATGTCTTTTGCCCATTTCATGATTGGATTGTTTGTTTCTTTGGTGTTGAGTTTAATAAGTTCTTTATAGATCTTGGAAACTAGCCCTTTATCTGATACGTCATTTGCAAATATCTTCTCCCATTCTGTAGGTTGTCTTTGAGTTTTGTTGACTGTATCCTTTGCTGTGCAGAAGCTTCCTATCTTGATAAAGTCCCAATAGTTCATTTTTGCTTTTGTTTCTTTTGCCTTTGTGGGTGTATCTTGCAAGAAGTTACTGTGGCCGACTTCAAAAGGGGTGTTGCCTGTGTTCTCCTCTAGGATTTTTATGGAATCTTGTCTCACATTTAGATCTTTCACCCATTTTGAGTTTATCTTTGTGTCTGGTGCAAGAGAGTGGTCTAGTTTCATTCTTCTGCATGTGGATGTCCAATTTTCCTGGCACCATTTATTGAAGAGACTGTCTTTCTTCCAGTGGATAGTCTTTCCTCCTTTATCGAATATTAGTTGACCATAAAGTTGAGGGTCCACTTCTGGATTCTCTATTCTGTTCCATTGATCTATGTGTCTGTTTTTGTGCCAGTACCACACTGTCTTGATGACCACCGGAAAGCCAGACTCTTTTATATCATTTTGATTCAAGGCAATAATGACTGTTTCTCGTTGCTCATTCACCATCTAATTCTGGATGTCTGAAGAGAATTTAGAATTGGAAATTTTAATTTTTAAATCATTTTGAGAATGTATATAGAGTATTCCATCACCAGAAACAAAAATGTGGGTAAGTGGATCTAGTTTGTTCTGGAAATGTAACTTTTGCTTTCTTTTTCTTTTTGCACAGCCCCCTGCCTTTCCCTCCCTTTCTCTCTTTTGTTTAAAATTGATTTATGTTATTGATTGTTAAAATGCTACATTTCTTTCTAAAGTCTCAAAATTATGGTAAAAGGTAGAAAATATAAGGAATGGCAGAGGACTACTTTTAGCCTTGAGAAAGTTTTAGTTTCATTGTTCTTTTCTCTAAATAATATTTAATGATAAAATAAATATTTTCTTTTTATTTTTAAGGTGCCTTATTTACAAACCACAGCACATAACATTTATAAGACAATATGTATGGCAGCTGTTTGCATTTAAATATATTTAAATCATGAAAATGTGCCATTCTTTTGTACTTAAATTTTCATGAAATGGCTTTGCAAGAATTTTTCTGTATATTATATTTGTTCTCCTTCTTCCCTGGTGGTCATTGAGATCTGGTGTTGTGTTTTGTTTTGTTTTTTGATGTATATGGGTGCTTGCTTTCTCTTTATCATTTCTTTGTTTCCATGATTAAGTTCTATATTTTTAATATCTTGTGAAGCTCACAGAAGTACCTTTCCTGAATATTACATTTCTTAAGGCTGTGGTATGGAACTTTATTATTTTAGTGACCCTTTTTATTCACTATATATAATTTTGGTAGGCCATTGGCAGTTGGGTCTCAGCACAGGATGGGTCTACATGCTCTGGAAAGGAACATTCTCAGCTCACCCTTCCACAGACACCTGGGCCATTCTCTGTTCTCAGCCTGCCCATCAACCATTAGGTGGCTTTGAGGTGACCACCATTTGCACTTTGGTTCTTGGTCCTTTGGTCCAAGAAGATGCTCTGACATTTTGCCTTTGTTCAAGAGCAAAGCCACCCACAGGCCTGGACAGGACTCTCTCAATCCTACTTCACAGCTACATTCAACATCATTTCCACTGCATTCAATTTCAGTGATTTTGGCCTTGGTGGTAGCCCGCTTTTTGCAGAGTGGTTCTGTACCTTATATCCTTTTTTCTTTTAAGATTTTATTTATTTATTGGACAGAGAGCACAAGCAAGGGGAGTGGCAGGCAGAAGGAGAGAGAGAAGCAGGCTTCCCACAGAGCAGGGAGCCTAATACAGAACTCGATCCCAGGACCCTGGGATCAGGATCTGGGCTGAAAGCAGATGCTTAACCAACTCAGTCACCCAGGCGCCCTCTGTACCCTTAACCTTGTTCCTCTTTAGAGATCATATAGCTCTAGTTATGTCTCAGGGCTGTTATAAAAATAACATTAAAAACGACCAAAAACTGTTTGTAAAACCTCATCACTATGTTGATGTATAATAAAACAATGCTCTGTTCTTTTTGAGGCAGCCGTGAATAAAACATTCTACTAAGAGCAGCAGAAACTAAGTTTACTTTAGTTTTTAAAAGCATATTATCCTACCCTAGAAAGAAAAAAATCTATGTTACGTTGAATAATTAGTTTTTAATCATCCCATGTGGATTACTATCTGTCACCCTATTTTCCCAAAGGAAAGATAAAAAAATACAAGGGTTACAAAAATAAAAGGTCCCACCACCACAGCAATATACAGTTGGGCCAACATGTTTATTTTCAAAACAGAAAACACAGATCTTATAACAGTATATTGTTACCATCACTGTTCCAATTAGAAGAAAGAGGATGATTTGATTATTCTGAAGTATTCTGTAATATATTACAGCAAAAATCTTGGGTTTCTTTTTTCTCTAGTTTGTATTTGTAATGACTATCCCTGAATTATATGTCATAGTATATTAAAAATTGTAATAACTGGGGAAAAGCAATGCAAGTAAAGTGAAATGTTTTATCTCTCCCCCAAAAAAGGCATTTTTAGTGGCATTATATTCATATTTCAGTAAAAATAGGCAATGAAAACTATCTCTGAAGCTGGAGCACCCATTTCTGAAAAATATTTTCCAACAATAGTGTTATATCTTCTATTCACATGAAGATAGAATCAAGAACTTAGTTTGTTAAATACAGCCCTGTTATTTGATCTTTGTTGGAACATTAAGAATCCATAATGATTTTTGAGAAAAACTGAAGAAATTGTACATTTGCTGCTACACTTGAGTGAAACCCAGAAATTCCTGCACCAAACACAACCACTTCTAATGCTCTGCAGCAGTGCTCACTTCGGCAGCACATATTGTGATGCTCTGCAGCAGTTTTTCTCCCCAGGCAGCCATATATTAGAGCACCTGGGGAACTCATTCAAAGGCACATTTCTGGCATCTCTATGACCTATGGAGTCACAGTCTCAGAGACGGGATCCAGGAGCCTGCCCTTTGGAGAGGTTCCCTGTGTGAATTATTCTCCTCTCTACAGCATTCAAGAAGACAGGTTAGAGGCTAGGGTGTGATAGCAGAAAGCACATATAGGGCTAGCACCTCCGTGGAACTTGGAGCAGCTCCTGTGGCTGGTGAAGGGTGACAGCATTGCTTCTTCACTTCAGGAATCATGATGCCATAGCCTTTACTATGGACCAGGAATTGTTCCAAGAGTTCAGTACTCACTACCTCATTTAACCCTCACAGCCACCCAGGGAAGTAGGGTTACTGCTGTCCCCATTCTGTAGGGAAAGACACTTAGACGCAGTGTGCATAGCTTGCCCAAGGCTGCATGCCTGGTGAGTCGGCTGTTTTCCTATGGTCCCAGGACATATCTTGTGCTTCAAAAAATTATGATACAAAAAGATGGTTTTTTGATCTATAAAATGTTTTTGTTTTCCCTTCAAACAGATCAACTTATTACCATGCAGCAATTTTTCCCATTTTTTCCCTATAAATCTCTTGTATTCTAAATTTAGGTGATAATAGTGGATTAGGATCTGTATGTTTTTGGAATTTAATAAATGTGTTGGGATGTAGATTTCTGGACGAAATTTAGAGTGGATACCTCTGGCAAGATTTAAATGGCAGAGGTGGAGGGGTGGTCGTGGTGGTGGTGGGATTTCATCGAAATGGGACATCAGAAGACCTTTAGACTAGTGCTCTTGAACCTCTAGCCACAGCCAAGGCACCAGAAGGATTTTATCTTCCTTTTATGCCTAGTTCCTTCTTAAAATTCTCATGCCCTTCAATACCATCAGCAAAAATCTTCCCAATCTTCATTTCAAAGCCCATCCCTACTCCACTTTAGACTTTAAATGACTGTTTCTGAAATGAAAAGCAGAAAATCGCAGAACCTTTAAATGTAGAAATGTGTGAACATAGAACACTGACATGCCAAGTACAGTTTTAACATTTTAAATGTATTAACGTTGAAATGTATTTGAAAAGTAGAAGGACTAGTAATCCTGTTCATCTTGTGTCTAAAATATGTTTCTTTTCTATTAATAAATACAGCAGATGAACTGTGAGTAGAGAAGCTGTCATTTGCTACTCCTCGGAAAGATCCAAGAAGTTTGTGAACGTCATCTCTTTTATTGTGTCATTTCTGCTGTTAATGCAGTCAGACAGGTTTAACAGCAAGGTCTCCTAGTCTCTAGTGCCATTTCTGGAGATGGTAATTTGAGGAATTTGAAAAGCATGGCAAAAATGTGAGCCAATTCAAAGATACACTACAGTTCATATATCAAAGGAAAAATACTTTTTGATGGTTTCTCAGAGATACTGAAGAGCTTGAAAATACATAGATGGAAAAAAAAAAGAAAAAGAAAATACATGGATGGAGCCAGACTCTCCAGCCAGTTTCTAGATCATTACAAATGCATATTTTTCCATTTCTTTTTATTGAAGATAGACCTATTAATACTTCACAACCTAACACTATGCAGCTACACATTCATTTGACAAGTCAACCTTCTAGAACTGCAGTGTGGCAGCTATATCATTGATCTCGGGAAAAAGAGTTCTTGTGCTACTGAAGAACTTAGAGGATGAATATCAATGTCAACTTTGGGCCAGAATTAAGGGTTAGCTAAGAATTGGTAAGTCCATCCAGTTTTCAAAACTAGTAGCCCAACTGGAATGTAAATGGAGTGCTTTTATAAACAATTAATGCTCCTTGCAACACACAGGGAGTTATTCATGCATAGTTAGGAAGTCATTTTCTGAGACTTTGGCTGGAAACGTAGCTTTCATGGATGAAACATTTTGGGTAACATCTCCAATATTCCCCTTGCGAAAATGAAGTAACGACATCCATTAGACACTTCAAGTTTGCAGCTCTTCTTTCATGTGGCTCCAGTCCTCTTGGTCTTGGCATGTTGTGATAGTTTGGCACAAAGTAGCATCATTTTGTCCTTGACGATGATAGATTCTGCACACTTAATCCATTAATCTGAGCTGATGGACTTTGCCCAGAGTTAAAATATTTTGTTCTTACATAATGGTTTTCTTATTAAATCTCTGAACAATACTCTTTTACGGGTGACTACATTCAACCCCATATTCTAGATGTAAAAAGTAAAGTGAGAGGAGGTTAATTTTTTTTAATTTTATGAGGATTTATATAGTGCTTGGTGTAAGTGCTCAAGCTCTCTTCTGTTTTAGAAAATATTCAATCATATGGTCCTCAAAAGAAGTTTATGAGTCTTGTGCTATTAGACCCATTATAGGTGAGAAAGCTGAAGCACAAGGAAGTCAAGCGGCTGGCCAGCTGAGATAGTAAGTAGTAGAGCAAGAGTCCAACTCCTGCTGTCTGGTTCCAGGGTCTGGGCTCCAACCACTGCACTAAACTGTCTCTGCGCCTCACACTAGACCAGCCTTGTAGTTAATAACAATGAACTAAGGACAGAAATGAGAATATTTAACATTTCCAAACCCCCTTTCTGGTCACTCACCAACAATTTCCTCCCCATAGACAGCATTCTCATTTTCAAAGTGAAGTTTCAAAGTGAAAGTCTTAGACTTTGGAAAGGTGGAACCTTTGAGATCACAGAGGAGCAATCTTGGTAGATTGGGATTACGCAGAACAATTTAGCATCAAGAATATTTAGTGAAAAAGATTGAAAGTGAAGTTAAGGCATGACAGATGGGTGGTACTCTGCTTATTTGAAAAGTTCCTTTCAAATTATAAGTCCCACTTCCTTCACCTTTAGTCCTCCAGCCTAGATTGATGCGTCAGAATACCTGTGCATTTTACAATAACAAAGGTACCACTTGGAATTAACAAGGAGCCATTAGTCTCAAGTTCTTATGCTCTGCATAGCAAGGAAAGCCATCAAGGCTAGACTCCCTAACTGATAAGGAGCCAAGCAACGGTTTCACAGGTTTGCACACAGACTGCTGGGGTCTGTGCCTTCATGGGTACTGCTGGAAAAATAAAGATATTCTGTTGTTCTTAATGGAAATATAACCTACCCTGAAAGCTTTGAGATGTCAACTTACCCTACCCTGACCAGGGAGCTCTTTGCTATTGGTCCAGAAGAGAGGGATGTGGTTTCTAATTTTTATTTCCTGGCAGGAGTTAGAGGAGATGATGCATTGACAGGCAGCTGAAGGTGGGGACCCTGTGGATCCAGGACATCTGGGCATCATTAGCCATAGTGAGGGGCCAGCCCACATGAGAGGTAGCAGGAAGGAAAAGAATCTATGGCCAGATGGTGGAAGTCATGGCTGGAGGAAACACTGGCTTAATTTTTGGAAAAGATTTTTCTTCAAACTCTGAAATGACTTTGGAAGCCACTCGTTCTTTAAGGCCTCAGGATAAATAATTTAGCTAGTATATTGCAAAAGGGAAAAAATTGTAACTCTATCCATGAAGATGAGGTGGGTTTCATTTTATAATTCTCACTATTCAGAAAGCTTGCACAACTCCCTCGTCTCAAGGCTGTCGAAACTCAGTCTTCAATAACTCTTCTGCAAGCAGTGTCCTTGATACTCGCCAAGCTCAATTGCAATCTCTTCCTGTCATGCTAAAGTTTTGAAGTAGAACTCACTTCTGGTCATAGTGGATCTGGAAGAAGCAGTTCAGTCATCAACAGATACGTGTTGCAGGTTGTTGGGTATTTTTTTCCTTCCTGCTGAGGCAAACATCACTTAGAATGATTTATCATTACTCATTCAGAAGCTCTGACTACCCCAAAGAGAGGCTAACCACAAAAATTTCTTCTAAAAGTGATGTAGCCACAGCTGTCTAGGAGTTATTTAGCAGTAATTCACTCTGGGCAATAGAAGAGTGATTAGAAGGATATCACATCTATTAAAATGTCAATCTAATTAAAGCATGGGAGAGAGCTCAAGAGAGCTTAGAGTCCCTATTCTGTGATTTGGATAGACTTTTTTACTTTACAGATTAAATCATAAGCTGGAAACAAAGTCTCTTTGCATCTCTGTGGTCTAAAATACTAACAAAAAGAAAAAAAAAGATTCTTAATAGATTAATAGGTTGTCATTCAGTAGGGTTTCTAGTAAACAGCATGTTAAGCCTTGTCCTTGTCATGGTCTCCAAAAGTGACTTTATTTTTTTTATAATAAATGTATTTTTTATTGGTGTTCAATTTGCCAACATACAAAATAACACCCAGTGCTCATCCCGTCAAGTGCCCCCCTCAGTGCCCATCACCCATTCACCCCCATCCCCCGCCCTCCTCCCCTTCCACCACCCCTAGTTCGTTTCCCAGAGTTAGGAGTCTTTATGTTCTGTCTCCCTTTCTGACATTTCCCACACACTTCTTCTCCCTTCCCTTATATTCCCTTTCACTATTATTTATATTCCCCAAATGAATGAGAACATATAATGTTTGTCCTTCTCTGATTGACTTACTTCACTCAGCATAATACCCTCCAGTTCCATCCACGTTGAAGCAAATGGTGGGTATTTGTCATTTCTAATGGCTGAGTAATATTCCATTGTATACATAGACCACATCTTCTTTATCCATTCATCTTTCGATGGACACCGAGGCTCCTTCCACAGTTTGGCTATTGTGGACATTGCTGCTAGAAACATCGGGGTGCAGGTGTCCTGGCATTTCATTGCATCTGTATCTTTGGGGTAAATCCCCAACAGTGCAATTGCTGGGTCGTAGGGCAGGTCTATTTTTAACCCTTTGAGGAACCTCCACACAGTTTTCCAGGGTGGCTGCACCAGTTCACATTCCTACCCACAGTGTAAGAGGGTTCCCCTTTCTCCACATCCTCTCGAACCTTTGTGGTTTCCTGCCTTGTTAATTTTCCCCATTCTCACTGGTGTGAGGTGGTATCTCATTGTGGTTTTGATTTGTATTTCCCTGATGGCAAGTGATGCGGAACATTTTCTCATGTGCGTGTTGGCCATGTCTGTGTCTTCCTCTGTGAGATTTCTGTTCATGTCTTTTGCCCATTTCATGATTGGATTGTTCGTTTCTTTGGTGTTGAGTTTAATAAGTTCTTTATAGATCTTGGAAACTAGCCCTTTATCTGATACGTCATTTGCAAATATCTTCTCCCATTCTGTAGGTTGTCTTTGAGTTTTGTTGACTGTATCCTTTGCTGTGCAGAAGCTTCCTATCTTGATAAAGTCCCAATAGTTCATTTTTGCTTTTGTTTCTTTTGCCTTTGTGGGTGTATCTTGCAAGAAGTTACTGTGGCCGACTTCAAAAGGGGTGTTGCCTGTGTTCTCCTCTAGGATTTTTATGGAATCTTGTCTCACATTTAGATCTTTCACCCATTTTGAGTTTATCTTTGTGTCTGGTGCAAGAGAGTGGTCTAGTTTCATTCTTCTGCATGTGGATGTCCAATTTTCCTGGCACCATTTATTGAAGAGACTGTCTTTCTTCCAGTGGATAGTCTTTCCTCCTTTATCGAATATTAGTTGACCATAAAGTTGAGGGTCCACTTCTGGATTCTCTATTCTGTTCCATTGATCTATGTGTCTGTTTTTGTGCCAGTACCACACTGTCTTGATGACCACAGCTTTGTAGTACAACCTGAAATCTGGCATTGTGATGCCCCCGATATGGTTTTCTTTTTTAAAATTCCCCTGGCTATTCGGGGTCTTTTCTGATTCCACACAAATTTAAAATAATTTGCTCTAACTCTCTGAAGAAAGTCCATGGTATTTTGATAGGGATTGCATTAAACGTGTAAATTGCCCTGGGTAACATTGACATTTTCACAATATTAATTCTGCCAATCCATGAGCATGGAATATTTTTCCATCTCTTTGTGTCTTCCTCTATTTCTTTCAGAAGTGTTCTATAGTTTTTATGGTATAGATCCTTTACCTCTTTGGTTAGGTTTTTTCCTAGGTATCTTATGCTTTTGGGTGCAATTGTAAATGGGATTGACTCCTTAATTTCTTTTTCTTCAGTCTCATTGTTAGTGTATAGAAATGACTTTATCGATAGAGACCACTTGAATAATTGAATGCAGTAGTTAAAAACATGACCTTTAGTTTGGCTGACATGGCACTAAGACTCACCACCCCCAATGCCAAACTGAGTCCTTTGCGAGTTTCTGGACCCCTCTATGCTACTGTGTCATTTGAAAATAAGGGCCATGATTCTATTTTACAGGGTTATTGTAAGCATCTAACCAGATAACATTTTAGAGTTCCTGGCATCATGCCTAACATAAGAATAAGCATCCAATGAATGTTAGTTAGTAATTCTTATTCTAAAGATAACCCCTTCTCATAACATTTGAGTCTCTCAATATTCAAGTTTAAACTGGATGAAGCTGGATTTTGAATTCTTTCAATCTGTTTATATTTCACAGGCAAAAAGCATTTTCACATCAGGGAAGACCAAATGGCAGATTATTATCATTTATTAACAAGGTGTAAGGCAAACGTAGAAATTTAGTGAAAAAGCAAACGTACAGCATGACCCCATTTTAAAAAACATATAAACCTGTTTGGAAAGCCATAGAACCAAATGTTATATTAGTTTTCCCTAAATTTCCTTTACTTTCTCTCTTATACTTTTTCCCAGATTTTCTGCAGTGAACCTGTATTACTTTCTTATTAGAGACATGCAGCATATGCTATTCTTCAAAGGAAAGAAGTGTAGAGTCACTGTGGAACCAACCAATCTTTATGTATATGTGTGTGACCCCGCCTGGATCTAGTATGGGGGAGATAAAGATAGAGACTGTGGAGGTAGGAGCAGGGAGCCCCAGGGAATCGCTGTGTCCATTTGGGGTAAGCTCCTGTAGATTTAGAGCTGTTGGCTTTTTGTCACCTTCAGAGAGGTTTTCCATCTGCCTGGTTCACCAGAGTCTTATTCTTTATCTCAATTGTTCTAAGTATGTAAATAATTCCAAAAATTGATCTGGTGTCCTGGGGACTCATGGACCTCTGCGATCAGAAACACACTGAACCATGGCTGTCTCCAATGATGGCCCCAAAACTGACACAGTGTGAGGGGATGCAGTTGTCAAGCGCCTGGAGCTCTGACTCACTCCACTTTAATTTAGGGAAATACATAGTACATGATTTTTATATTATTTATTTAATTTTTTAAAAAATTAAAAAAATTTCTTTTTATTGGAGTTCAATTTGCCAACACACAGCATAACACCCAGTGCTCATCCCATCACGTGCCCCCCTCAGTGCCCGTCACCCAGTCACCCCAACTCCCGCCCACCTCCCATTCCACCACCCCTTGTTCATTTCCCAGAGTTAGGAGTCTCTCATGTTCTATCACCCTCTCTGATATTTCCCCATTCATTTTCTCTTCTTTCCCCTTCATTCCTTTTCACTATTTTTATATTCCCCAAATGAATGAGACACCATATAATGTTTGTCCTTCTCTGATTGACTTATTTCACTCAGCATAATACCCTCCAATTCCATCCACGTCGAAGCAAAAGGTGGATATTTGTCGTTTCTAATGGCTGAGTAATATTCCATACATAGACCACATCTTCTTTATCCATTCATCTTTCGATGGACACCGAGGCTCCTTCCACAGTTTGGCTATTGTGGACATTGCTGCTAGAAACATCGGGGTGCAGGTGTCCCGGCGTTTCACTGCATCTGTATCTTTGGGGTAAATCCCCAACAGTGCAATTGCTGGTCGTAGGGCAGGTCTAGTTTTAACTCAGCAGTTTAACTCTGCCTTCAGCCCAGGGCCTGATCCTGGAGACCGGGATCGAGTCCCACGTCAGGCTCCCTGCATGGAGTCTGCTTCTCCCTCTGCCTTTGTCTCTGCTGCTCTCTCTCATGAATAAATAATTTTTTTTAAATAAATAAAAAATCTTTTAAAAATGTTTAAAAAAAGATAAAATGAATAACTACAGTTAAAACTAAGAAATTAAAAATGGATTGGTCTAGGGGCACCTGAGTGGCTGAGTCAGTTGGGTGTCCCAACTCTTGCTTTTGGCTCAGGTCATGATCTTAAGGTCCGGTCCTGAGATCAAACCCCATGGCAGGCTCTGTGCTCAGCAGGGAGTCTGCTCTAAATTCTCTCTCCCTCTGCCCCTCCCCATCTCAAATAAATAAATATTTAAAAATAAATAAATGTGTTAGTCTAGAGTTAAGACAAAATGACCAGTGAATGCATGAAACACTAGGATGACAAAAGTTAGAATGTCTCCTGGTTTTCTAACAATTTCTCAATTAATTTGACTATAAAGACTGATTTTTAAAAATGTCATTTACTGTATCACCACAGATACACACAAAAGGCAGCACATATTAAATATGAGACACATATTTTATTTTATTTCTTTATTCATGAGACATACAGAAGCAGAGACATAGGCAGAGGGAGAAGTAGGTTCCCTGCAGGGAGCCTGATGTGGGACTTGATCCCAGTACCACGGGATCACAACCTGAGCCAAATATGTTTTCTAGGCCACAACAGAATAAGCCTAGAATAAACTAGGTGCAAGAGGCTAATCATTTTGAAGAACAAATTCTCAATATAAACATAGGCTCATAAAGAAAGCTGAGTCAAATTCCAATTAACAAGCATATTTAAAACAAAAAATAAAATAAACTCCACGGCTAACTAGGTTTCCATGAACTTCATAAACCTTCCATGAACTTCTGACCCTTCTTTTCTATGGAGTATGATATTTACTGCCTGTACCAGTGAAATAGGCATAATTATATAGTATTTATAGCTTGGTAATCAGTGTATACTGTTGTCAATAGTTGGGGCAGCAAATAATTTCCTAAAAGTCAAATCACCTGTCTTATTAAGCCAAAATGTAGTCAAGTTTTATGTATGTTTGAAGTACTTTCAGAGCAATCATAAACAAATCCCAGTTGATATTCAAAATACAACTCCAGAGAATTTAATAAAGGATTAGACAAAAACAGTTTTCAATTTTTACTATAAATGCCAACTTGGTATTTACTAAATATTTGTAGATTCATGTTAAGACTAACTCTACTTGTGACCCAGTGACTTATAAAGATAGGATGTGAGAGGCCCTTAAAAATTTGTCCTTGATTTTATAAGACACATGTAAAAAATATCTGTCCTATTTACTTGGATGTAGATATCCTTGCTTGAGTAGGATACTAGATTAAAAACTGAGAGACAAGAAGAGTTTAAGTGAAAACACCTCAGAAACAGATATACTTGCTAGACAATTAAATTTCCAAGGGATCTTGGAAATATCCAAAGACAATGTTTACAGTGATTTGAAATTTCAACTGAAACAAGTATGGCCAGCAACCAAATACTACCCTCAATTGAAGAGGAGACCCTTTATAATTAGTTGCTGTCAACTGTGTTAACAGTTGTTGTTAACATTTAGTTAACATTATATGTTAACAGTGTTATAACATTTCACTATTTAAATACTATTGTACTTTACAGAGTTAGAAGACAAAAGTCTAATGAAGCATCTACCATGGGTTAGAGAACTAAAATCTAGATGCCATTACCATTCACCAGGATTATTATTAAATTACAAAGTGTAATCATAGTGTGGGGCACCTGGGTGGCTCAGTTGGTTGAGAGTTCAACTCTTTGTTTTGGCTCAGGTCATGATCTTATTATGGGTCTAGAGATCAAGACGTGTTATCAGGCTCCACATTTAGTAGGGAGTCTGCTTAAAGATTCTCTGCCTCTGCTCCCCCCCACCCACCTCACTCACTCTCTCTCTTAAATCAATCGTTTTTTAAAAATGCAGTTACAGTGTTATGGAACACGTTCTATCAAAGAGAACTTTAAATTTCAGAAATGAAATTTGATTTATATTCTTCAGTCTGATTTAAGATATACTAAGACAAAAACTTTGTCAGTGAAAAACTTACCTTTGCTCTCACAAAGTTGCTTGAATTTCACATACTCGGACTAAAGATCTTAAATTTTTTAATTCAGTACAAATTTCTGACATGTGAACACTTCCCATATTATGGGCTTCTTCTCGCAATCTTGATGCCTATAATTAAAGAAATAAAGATCACATACATGCCACAATCACGTACAAAAAAAAAAAACAAAAACCCCAAAACATTAAATTTCTGACAACTTTGTACCAAGATTACAGAACAATCCGCCTTTAAATCCACAAAAATGATAGTGAATCTAAAGGAGAAAAAGGATTTTCTTTAAAAAACTGTCTAATGGTGGAAAGAAGGTATTTTTCCAAGATTTCCCCCTTCAACTTCTGGAGGATATAGTATTTCCAATTTTAGTATTGCATAGCACTAAGGATAGAAGAGCTCATGATTCGTGGTTAATAAGATGCTGAGTCAGCCAGAGTAAAGTTCAGGTGTAACAATGTTAAAAGGGACTTCACTGTATTCTGATGTCATAAGATATGCAATATTACCTCTGTGAACTTAGAGAAAATTTCAGACAGTCAGTAAGCTGCTAAAAGGGAGAAGCCAATGGCAGTTAATTGGAATGTCCAAAGGTCCCTCATTCCAAAGCAAAACTGTTTTCTAACTTCTACTTGCTAGTCTAGTGGAGAGATAGAAGAGTAATAGTATGAACAAGTTCTAAAACTATCAGAGCAGCTGGCTGAGTAGCATCCTGGCTTTAAGCCTCATAACTATTCTAACTGGGTGACTTTGGTATATAATTTATTTGGTCTTAAGGGTCTTCAATGGTAAAATGGGAGAACTCATCTGCACTGCTTAACAGTTTTGAGAAGTGGAGAAAATAAAGCACTCAGCACAGTGCTAAATGCTGAGTATATTAAAATATTTTATGTGAAACCATAAAAAGTTATCTCATAAATGCCCTAAAATAAGTGCTTACCAAATATTTAATTTAATGCACTGACTATAGACAATCTAATTAGACATTACTTTAAATGTAGCTTAAATTCAGTGATCTAGATTAGATTTTCTAGAAGAAATTATATTTTGTCATTCATCCAAAGGTAAAACATCTGCTATGAATCATGTAACATACTTGCTTCTCTGCATGATCTGCAGGCCATCCTTGAACATGTTTTATGAGATTTTCATTGAAGTGTGCTGCTAGCGTAGGTGTTAATGAACATGTAGGTCGGGCAGATGAATTCTGTGGTACAACTGTTGCGTTTGATGCATTACTACTAGAAGTATGATTTGGACCAGGCGATGGACTTCTCTGGCTACTGGAAGAGAAAAAAGAATTGAATGTATAGTATATTTTTAAAAGGAGATACCTAAAAATTGTCAATATCTTCTATTAAATTAAAGATATCCAAATTCCTAAGAAAAATCTGTTATTTTAACATCAAATACTTAGAATTTAAAATCCAAAGTGTAGTTATATATCATGTACTCCTTAAACACACTTTTGGGAGGAAAAAGGGCCCTTCTAAGAACACTAATGTCAGTTAAATTTAAACTAATAGTGCTCTTCAAATTTGACAGCAGAACCTGTGATTTTGTATACCAGAAACACTACTCAGAATGTAACTAAGAAATGGTCATATTTTAACAGTTGTAGATATAAGGCACAACTGAGTATTGCATCTTAAGTACATGTAGATAAAGAGGGGGAAAAAAATCTATTGCCTTTGTTTAGTGTCAGAACAAAATACTGAATCAGAGGGTAGATAATGTGAAGCAAAATACAGGCATTTTATTGGACAGCAACAAATGAGTTTAGTGGCAAAATAAGACCCAAAATAACACTCTGAGATAAGTTATCTTCTTTTAAAACTGTATGGTTTGGCTAGGGTTTGGGGATATGGTGGTAAGAACCAAAACTTTAATCACCCAAGTTGATTTCCTACCTGCTTCACCAGACTTGGCTCTGAATGAATTTCAGTTATTTCCAAAAACTAAATCTCCCAAAGGATGAAGAGTTTTCATCACTGAGGATATTTAAAATAATACTGCAGCCTCTAAAGACAATTTAAAAGAAGTATTTCCCAAAAATGTTCTGAGCAATGGCAACATTGCTGGAGTAAGTAGACAGCTTCCCAAGGTGATTATTTTGAAGGGAACAACTCTCATTTGGATGTAAAAGTTCTGAAATGCTTGTTTAGAAAACAACAATAAAAACAATAGTTGAATTATTTTGCTACCTCATAGCAAGAAATCAAAATAGGAAAATCAATCAAATGAAAATCATTTAAAGTTGTATTTGTTAATTAACAAAGAAACATGTAACACAATACAGCCCTATCTGACAAGCACTCCACACAGGGGTCAAAATTGAAGCTCTTAGGAAAACCTGACACATACCAGTTGAGAAATAGTATTTCCCATTTTTGGATTCAGCAATACACTCATATCTAAAACTGCTATGAGGAGGTTAAAAAATGATGTCATTTCCAACAAGTATTATAAAATCAGGTGCCCTCTTTGTACAAGTATGACATATTGTTACTCCTATCATATTCTATTAAGTAAAATCTGAAGAATGACTTTCTTCAAAAAATAAGCTGGCTTCATTACTAGAGACAACAACCTACTTGGAGTAAGATTTGCCTTTGTAAATCTTATAATACATAAAACTTAGGCTAACCATGGATTCTTACAAGATCAAGTTCTATTATACATATATTTTTATAATATTCAAACAATGCAGCATGCAACATTAATGAAAAAATGTTTCAACACACATGAACTTACTTTGAGCGCTGAAGACTTCGAGGAGAGACAGGTTCATGACCTTGCTGTTTGTCAGCAGTTACAGGCTGCTGTGTGGCCGATTGTGAAACCGGTCCTTGCTTAACTACTGGAGTACTAACCTGAAATGTCAAAATCTGGTGAGACAGGCTTCTATTATATACATAAATACCATGGAAAGTACATAAAACCAAAAGTACTATCAATGTGAAGTCTCTTATTTCTATTCTTTAGTAATTTTTAAGATAACATGAGCTGTCCCCTAATTGTTTCATAATTATTAGTGATATAGACATATTTAATTGTGTAAATCATGGTCATCCAGGTCCCCAAATCCACACACCCCTCCAAATCTAGTTGGATAGTCTTAAACTCTGAAAAATCTAGAGACTTCAAGAATTGCAGTCAGATTAAGTTCCCAAAGTTCACAGTTAGAAGAGCCACGTTCATTTTGAGACTAACATAGAATTTCTTCATAAAATGGCCCAGAAGACTTTAAGATTACTTTTTGTAAAGCAGAAGAACACAAACTAGTTCTCTAATGTTGAGCCCAGTTTTCTTTCTAATACACTAAGATAGCTCCTCTGATTCAGTTATTTTTATATCAGTAAAAATTAATGTTACTATATCATACAAATACAGCTGCTCAAATTTAAACCACATATGCAGAGCGTATAGATTGGTCTACCAGTGAATGAGTCAACACTGGAGTGGTCTTCAAAGACATGTTACCCTACAGAGGTGGAACAAGAGGACCATGATTGTCAGTGAGGATATGTACACTACACATACTTACATGCCACAGAAAAAGAAAACAAGTACTTTTAAACACAAGCCCCGAATTAAGGCACGAAGGCAGACAGCCATTTGTGATTAAGTCACATCCTCCAATAATAGTTTTGTTTTTTTCTTCTTTCTTCCTTTTTTTTTTTTTTTTTTAATATTCCCCCAAACAAATCTGGATAGCCTGGCTACATAAAAATCATTTTTATAAGCATTTTTATAAGGTCTACTTAATACTGAATTCCCACTTAAAAAAAAATTTGATGGGGATCCCTGGGTGGCGCAGCGGTTTGGCGCCTGCCTTTGGCCCAGGGCGTGATCCTGGAGACCCGGGATCGAATCCCGCGTCAGGCTCCCGGTGCATGGAGCCTGCTTCTCCCTCTGCCTATGTCTCTGCCTCTCTCTCTCTCTCTCTGTATGACTATCATAAATAAAATTAAAAAAAAATTTTGATGCCCATATACATAAGGGATTTGAAATGCTAATCTTATAACTGATTGTAAAACTTTACAATCACTTTTAGTCATTATTTATTGTACTCCTAAGATACTACACCCTGACGAGTTTTAAGCTCTAAGAAGATCTCCTTTGTTGAAACAATTTTTTCCTTCTCTCACAAAGTGCAAACAGTATGAAATTGCAGAATAGACTAATTTCTTTTTAAATTTTGAGTTAAATGTATCAATCCAGACTGACCCTAAAATGAGTTTAGATAAATGACTTAAATAGGGAAGGGATAAGCTAAGGAAGACCTAAAAGCTGTCCTAGCATCAATTTCAAGTTATCTTTCAATACGTTTTTATTTTTAGGCTTCTGTGAAAAAGCCTAAAGCTTTAAGCCTTAACTTTATTTCAATATAAAATTTTGGCAAGACCCCTGGTTGGCTTAGTAGGTAGAGCATTCAACTCTTGGATCTCAGGGTTGTGAGTTCGAGCCCCACGATAAGCGTAGAGACTGCTTAAAAATAAAATCTTAGGGATCCCTGGGTGGCGCAGTGGTTTAGCGCCTGCCTTTGGCCCAGGGCGTGATCCTGGAGACCCCGGATCGAATCCCACGTCGGGCTCCTGGTGCATGGAGCCTGCTTCTCCCTCTGCCTACGTCTCTGCCTCTCTCTCTGTGTGACTATCATAAATAAATAAAAAATTAAAATAAAATAAAATAAAATAAAATCTTAAAAAAAAAAAATCTTCAGGGGATTCCTGGGTGGCTCAGCAGTTTGGCACCTGCCTTTGGCCCAGGGCCTGGTTCTGGAGTCCCAGGATCGAGTCCCACGTCGGGCTCCCTACATGGATCCTGCTTCTCTCTCTGCCTGCCTCTCTCTCTCTCTCTCTCTGTGTCTCTCATGAATAAATAAATAAATTCTTAAAAAAAAAAAGTTCCTTCTTAAAAAAAAAAATCTTCAGCATAAAGGATTGAAATAGCCTACTTTTTAACTAAAAAGAATTTCTTAAATTTACCATTAAGAAAAAAAACTGCAATTTGTGCATATACCAACTTCCAAATCTTTTAATGTTTTGCTGGTAATAGGACTACAAAGCAAAGAATGAGTATGACTAAGATTTGCTTAAGAAATTTTGGGTAAGGGATACCTGGGTAGCTCAGCAGGTAAGCGTCTGCCTTCCACCTAGGGTGTGATCCCAGAGTACTGGGATCAAGTCCCACATCGGGCTCCCTGCATGGAGCCTGCTTGTCCCTCTGCCTGTGTTTCTGCCTTTCTCTGTGTCTCTCACGAATAAATAAAATCTTAAAAAAAAAAAATTTGGGCAAGACTCAAATGATATAGTATAAAATCTGAAGGCAGTGTTGTTAAGGTCTGGTTTATATTCCAATAAGAAGAGACCAGCAATTTTCTAACTGTCTCTGAGGAGCCATTCATGCAAACTTTTGCTTGGAGAAACACAGGTAGTATAAGCTTAGTAAAATGGATTCTGTGTTCAGAAAGACCTAGGCCTTAAATTCTGATTCCACCACAAAAACTGGATTTAACTGAAGGCTTAATTCTCTTATCTATTAAATGAAGCAAATAGTAGTTGATTCTCATGATGTGAAGTTAAATATAATACTATTAAGCTCTTAGCACAGAAATGGATTCATTTCTAAAATAAAAGTATGGGAGGAAAGCCACTGGAAAACAGGTTATATCTTTTAAAAAGTTAAAAAACTCTACAAATATTAAGACAATTATTTTATCCTTCTTTATCCCACTCTTCCTCCAGGTCACAAATCTCAGCCAGTAAGAGAAAACAATCAGCGTATAAAAGTAACACATATGATGGGGGTGCCTAGGTGGCTCAGTCAGTTATGTGTCTGACTTCCCGGTACTAGGATCAAGCCGCCAGTGAGCTCCCAGCTCAGCAAGGGGTCTGCTTCTCCCTCTGCCCTCCCCCCCCATGCCCTCTCTGTAAATAAATAAATATAATTTTTAATTAAA
The DNA here is from genome assembly GCF_011100685.1 of Canis lupus familiaris. NCBI lineage: Eukaryota > Metazoa > Chordata > Mammalia > Carnivora > Canidae > Canis > Canis lupus. The sequence continues at coordinate 106,208 of NW_023330384.1, forward strand.
AAAATGTTTAAAAGTAGCATAGATGCAACTCCCTCTAGAGTCCTCAATTTACTGAGACTAACCTGCATCTAAGCTGACCCATCATTCACTCCACCACTACTACACGTTCTCAAAGAGGGCTTTTCCTACAATAGAGAGTCTAAAACATTAAACTTGTTTTTCCAGAAGTGAGTGCTTTCGTGCTTTCTTTTCCAAATTTCCCTCAAAAGCAACATACCTTTGGCTGTGATGAAACAGGAGGAGTACTAATCAAAGGTTTGATAGGGACTGTGTTAGTCTGAGGTGTGCTTATTCTTGGAGACACATACGATCTTGGGGATGATGCATCAGAAGTTAAAGACATTGGAGACTGATTAGATGGCTGAGCTGTGAAAAAGTAAAGCAATTAATTAATTCCAAATAAACCAAAACTTCCGTAATATATATGTAGAGGTCTTTCCATCCCTCTACATGCCCCCTGAACACCAGACAGAACACTTAACTGTTTAAAGTCAGAATCTGAAATACTCACTGGAGTCACGGACTAAAAACGAGCTGTGAATTAGAGAAGCACATCCAATGTATGCCTCCTCCAACCTGTTTTTTTAGGCTGAAGCAAGAAGGTAAGCCTGAACTATTCTCACATGGAAGGCATCCTCACCATTCTTATTTGTTCTTTCTTATTCTATATTTAGGCCTGGTTATACCCCTTTATCTCCTGCCTCATGAGGATAACCAGAGAGTTAAGTCTTTGCACTATTATATTTCAATTTCAGAATAAGTGTTTCTGCTCAGTTTATTAGTTTTCAGAATTGGGGCAGGGGGACAAGTCAAAGTGACCAATTCATTTCTTCTTTGTTCCTATATATGCCTCTTTCCATTGGATGTTTCATGGAGAAGAGAAATAGGTAATTTAAGACAGGACTTGAGCATTTCTGTATCCTGTGGTCAGTCAAAAATCATTAAACATCAAATGTGAACCAAACCAACACTTAAAATATATTCAATGTTTCATAAAAATTGAGGACCTATCAGTTTACACTCAGCTTTATATCAGTTTACACTCAGCTTTAGAGTACATTGACAACTTAAAGTCTGAATTAAATATGTATTACAGATTTAATGGCAATACTGGAAGATAAATGTCAATGTTTGCCTCATCTGGAAAAAAAAATACTGTATATACTAGTGTTAGAAAAAAAAATCATCAAACATCAGGGGTGTTTGAGTGGCTCAATAGATTGGGCATCTGCCTTCTGCTCAGGTCATGGTCTCAGGGTCCCAGGATTGAGCCCCACATTGGGCTCCCTGCTCAGCAGAAAGTCTGTTTCTCCCCGCCCTCATGTACATTCTCTCAAATAAATAAATAAATAAAATTAAAAACAAATTACAGGATCCTGTAAAACAAACATCAAATTGTTATAGCTAGTCTCTTCAGAAACCAAAAAGTTTTACCATGAACCCCCTGCTCCAAATTAATATACAATTCTCACAATACCTAAGAAAATGAATACCTTGTGTAGAGAGCTGAGCAGCTTGAGAAATCAAAGAAGTTATGTTGAAAGCAGATGGTCCAGCAGTAAGAAACTTATGAATTATAGACTGCAATGAGGCTTGTGTCACAGCTGCTGTAAGAACTAAACACATATCTTAAATTAAAATAAAAACATAGTGGCACAGTATGGTATTAGTAACAACTTGAAAACTAAAAAAACCCCAAAGAAACTGCAGTGTTTCAAACTAGAACTCTCAAAATAAAAATCTGTAAGATGGTAATAAAATGGGTCCAGAGATAGGAAATGATCAGAGGTAGAAGAAATTTAATGGTTTTTTTTTTGTAAAGGAAAACAGTAGTTTTCCTTTGCATTAAAATTTGTGTTCAATTTAAGAAACTCCGGAGACTTTTTAAAAACAGTAAAGAGTGTTCCCTGGAAATTCTGATTATACCAGAAATCTATTCATTAATAGCTAAAGGGCTTTTGTAGGTTACCTGAAATTAAAAAGATAAAGGGTAGTTATTTCATGTGAATGCTTTACTAAACAAGGTGACCATTAAAACCCTACATTAGGGCAGCCCAGGTGGCTCAGCGGTTTAGTGCCTGCCTTCAGCCCAGGGCATGATCCTGGAGACCCGGGATCGAGTCCCATGTCAGGCTCCCTGCATGGAGCCTGCTTCTCCATCTGCCTGTGTCTTTGCCTCTCTTTCTCTCTGTGCCTCTCATGAGTAAATAAATAAAATCTTTAAAAATAAAATAAAATAAAACCCTACATTAATACCCACTCCAACAATCTTTTAAAGAACAGACATTAAATAAAAGAAGCTAGGTAATTTAGGAACATCATTTATTTTCAAAGCACAAGATCCTTTATTATTGACATTTTCTTATGCTATCATCTCTTCAAACTGCTTAAAGTCCTACTTTCCCTAGTAAAACATGTACCTATCAAATAGAATGGCACAGTTATCTTAAGAGAATAAAATCAAAATGCAAGAAAGTACAGTAAGAACAAAATTATTGACCAACTAGCGTGAAATAGCTCCATTTTTAAGATAAAGGAAGAACTTAACCATTTAGCACTACTGTTAAATATATTATGTAACAATGTACACATACTGAAATGGACTATTCTAAACAGAAAATTTTAAAATGCTCTTAAGACTGTTTGAATTTGAATAGCTTGTCAATTAAAACTATATCCACTTTTATTCAGACTTCTTTGATGTTGCTAGCTAAACAGCATACTGAAAAGCAAAGTTGGAATTAACAATATGCTAGAATTTAAGTGTTTTTATATCAGTTTTTAGAAATGCTCTTTAATTAAAAAAAAAAAGACATTTATTATACACATTAAGCAGACAGAATAGCTTTATCTCCGGTAAATACCGTACACAGCAAGTCTTGAAAAATATACAGAGAAAAAAAAAAAAAGAAAAATATACAGGAAAAATCCAAGTACTACTAACTTAATTACAATACCAAAGGTTTTCAACAACCATGAGGTTATGATATGAATTTCAAAGAATGACGCTCAAATGTGAATTTCAAAATGAAACAAAAGACCACTCCTAAATTGGGGAATTTACTAACGACACGAAGCAAATAATAATAATAAAACTGTTACCAATTTACCTTCATTTATTTTGGATATGTCCACATTAGAATTATTAAGTTGCAGCGTGGCTTGCAAAGCAGGAAGCAGCTGTCTGAGAAGGTTGGGGTCCTGAAGTAATGGAGGTATCGGTGACTGTGGAACAGGAGAAACAGGGATTGCTGACGCAGATGTTGGAGGTGCAGATGTGGGATTCAGTCCAGAGGCAGAGGATGTGGAAGGAGTTGTGCAAGAATGTGATACAGATTTGTCTCCTGGTGCAGACTCTAAGTAAAAAGGAGATAACAAGGCTGAAAAAAAACTACTTGGAGAAAACTAGAACCAACATCGAAAGAGCAACTTTCATGTGCCAAACACCAAAAAAAAACTACTTGGAGAAAACTAGAACCAACATCGAAAGAGCAACTTTCATGTGCCAAACACCCAACTCAAGTAATTTCATTCCATCTTCCCAAGGTGACACAGGGAGGGGGCTCAGTAAAGATCTACCTACTTAGAATAATAGGGTTAAGTATTTTTATATCCCAATTTCACAGGTGAGAAAACTAAACAAGAAAGATTATGTAACTTGCTTGAAATCACAAAACTTGGTAAAGCAGTGATTCTGCTATATTCATGTCTGATTCTAAAAGTCTCATGTTCTGTTTACTGGTAATGCTGTTTCAAACACAGTTATGTATTAACTACACGTTCAAATAAGCTTCTATTAAGATAAAGGTACAATACAATTCTCCTGGACTTAATTTAAGGTGAAAATGTTTATGACCACAGTAAGAGCCCTCCAAAACATGACAATGACCAGAAAACAAATCAGGATTTAACACCATGGCGAGCACCTCCAATATAGGCTACAGATCAGAAGAATGAAACTCCAACTTTGAACTTTCATACTTAACAATTGAGTTTCCAGATTACATACTTTCCTTCTATAAATATATCTATTTGTCACATTTAAAACTTATTAGCACTAGAAATGATGCTTTTTTAATAGCAACCCATCCACAATACATATATTCAGTATTTTAAATAGACCAAAAATAAATAAATAAATAAAACATGCACGGAAAATGGTCATTATCTGAAAGCTATAATTGCAAATTACATATATAGAGTCAATGCAATCGCAATCAAAACTCCAAAAGCATTTTTGGCAGTATTTGAGAAGTTGATTCTATTAACTTATTTGAAAAAGGTAAGGGCTAGTACGGCCATGAAGTTCATGAAAAAAAAAAGAACACAGCTAGTGAAATGTGTCTTGCCAGTATAAAAACTCACAATTGAAAGAAAACCAATATAAGGTCGATTAAACTTCTGTTATGTGTCTTTAGAACTAGAAGATGAAAACAAGAAGGTATCTTTGACATCTAGATGCAGAAAACTACAAAAAGCAAACCAATTACATTCAAAGCACAGATAAGTATTCTAAGGAACTCCTATAATCAGAAAAGACAAACTACACGAAAGAAAAATGAACAAAAGATGAAATAAAGACATTTCCCAGAAGAAACTGGAATGGCTTTACAATTTTTATAATAATACAATGCTTGTTTCTATTTTAGCACAAAACTAGAAACAAACTAAATGTTCACCAACAGAAAGATGAACACTGTACTTTCATACCATGGAATATTACTAATATAATAACTTTAAAGAAAGAAAAAAAGAGGAACAGAGGACCTCTGGATAAAAATATTAAAACAACTAATCAAGATGTTCATGCATATGCTTACAATACTGGCCTAAATATGAAGATTTGCTAAAAATCTTTAATTTTCCATACACACCTATTTCTTGAAGATTTTCAAGTTTGTGTGTATATATATATATATATCTCCCAAATTAAGACTATTATATGACGTATAAAAGTTGCAGGAATACTGCATCTGAATATTACACTGCTACCTAGTAACTGCAAATCCTCATTTCCAATTCTAAGAACTAAACATTTATTAATCTTCATGTCCCCACAGAAGCTGGGAATTACTAGTAAACCTGTCAGTTCTTACATTTATGATGACAGTTTTCTCCAGATCATACTCCTTAAGGGTCAGCTTAGGGGCATTCCTGATTAATGTTTAAAATGAAAACAAGTTCTGCATTTTTACTTTCTGCATGAACCATCAAATTAGTGCTTACATACCTCTGAAATGATCCTTACTCTTTTGTTACTTTTATTGTGGCTTTCTTCTGTTTTTTAACGTATTCTGATGCTGCTCAATCTATCCACACATTTTTAAAATAAGCACAGCTTAAAAAACTCTTGAGTGCTGCCCTTTAATCCAAAAAAGGAAACACCCCAGAAAAGAAAACTATACATATTACCATAAAGAAATAAAGTAACAAAAACTAAATATCCTTAACTCTTAGTTTTAGTAAGTTTGTTTACTCTAAGATAAATTTCTTTTGAAGTTCTGTCAAAGAAGATCACTGAAGAGTAGTATGGAAACCAGGTGATCCTGCTTAATATCTAGGAGACCCTTGAACAGGCAACATCTTTAAAGGCCAGAATTTTTCTATTAAAAGGTTTGAGTATCAGTTTTCAGCAGAAAGCTTATCAGAATTATCTATAAAGCTAAAAACAAACCAAAACAAAACAGATACCTGGGCTCCACTCTAATGAACCTGGGGAGGCCCAGGCATATGTTGAAGTTGTAAGAATTCTATAGGTGATTCTGACACCCTAGTTGATTCTGAAAAAACAGGTTAGAGCTTTCAAGGTTGCTTTTCACCTTAAAAACCAAAGGAAACAAAACCAAAACAAAGCAGCATAGCACAAAGGTACAGGAGTGAGTGGAATTAAGGATAAGATGCAAGACAGAAAAGCTAAATCATTTTTCCCAGGTAGGTCTCCTATTTTTTCCATTGAGGTATAACAGACATACAACATTCTAGTAGTGTCAGGTGTTCAACATTCTTATCTATATATACTGCAAAATGATCTCCAAACAGTTACAAAATTATTTTTCTTGCTATGAGAACTTTCAAGACTTAGTTGAAAATATGCAACAGTATTATTATGCACATTATGTCCCCATTGCTTTATAACTGGAAGTTTGTATCTTCTGACTTCCTTCACTTATTTCGTCCCAGCAACCACCAAGCTGTGTGCTCTGTATCTATACACTTGGTTTTGGTTTTTTAGACTCTTCACATATATAAGTATTTCCACACTATTTTAATAATAGCTCCACTCACCTTGTCTCCCTATAAAGACACATCCATACAAATGCTCTTCCAAAACATGTTACATGTTAAACATTTTACATATTACTTTCCTCAATCTATATATATAACTGAGAACAATGTACTGAGTTTAATAATATAAATATGGGATCCCTGGGTGGCGCAGCGGTTTGGCGCCTGCCTTTGGCCCAGGGTGCGATCCTGGAGACCCAGGATCGAATCCCACATCAGGCTCCCGGTGCATGGAGCCTGCTTCTCCCTCTGCCTGTGTCTCTGCCTCTCTCTCTCTCTCTCTCTGTGACTATCATACATAAATAAAAATTAAAAAAAAATTTAATAATATAAATATAAAATGCTACTCTGTAAGGTAGTCTTAAAATATTACTAAAGAAAGGTATTGGTTGGGTACCTCTCCTGTGTTTTGAATGCCCTAAAAGAGATCTATTAACGTTACCCAGTATCTTCTATTATATAGTTTATTGTCTTTCCTTTCTTGCAGAACTTTAACAACTTCAGTAGGGGGATTTTGTTGTATTTATCTCTATAGCCCTGGTACGAGAGGACATGACACCAAGATGGCATCAACATGTACTTGTTGAATGGGTACCTGATCCTGCAGTAAAGGCCCAGGTCCACGTACATGCATTCTCCCTCTAATCTCTAAGTATAGAATTTATGATAATACGGAGGAAAGTCTAAGATCTCCATCCTAAATAACTGACAATTACAGCTTTATGCTACTTTCATAAAAGTAAGGAACTATATGTAGTCTTAGAGATAAATTTAACTTATTTAAGCTTATTTTAAATAACCCTATAAAATACTCAACCTTTCTTTTTAAAAAACACAGAGAGGAAATGGAACTATTTGGAATAAACAGTAATGTCATCAAATATATATTTTTATCAAACTAAACAAATAAAAACTTGGGTCTTTCAAAATAAAGACCAAGAAGTAAATGTAGGTAAAAGAACAGTTTTTGCATTACAAAGCCATTTCTATAGGCTCTTCCACTTTTAAAGAATATCATCCTCCAGTCTCATTCCTTAAATGTAAACTCTCCCCAAGCAAATCTAGGTTCCTTTGAGCATTTTTTTCAATCTCTTACACACCTATTTTAAACTTAAACTAAGTCACTTTCCCTTCTGATTATTTCTAAGACTTACAGATCTCTAACCAACTCTTTACTATAAACTTTAAAATTTTATCCTCTCATTTTTGGTATATATGCTTTGACAAAATTTTTCTTTCCCCTTATACTTGTATGAATTATTCACTTACATTTCCAATGCTTACCAGTAGGGGGCATAATCTACTAAAGACTAAACTTCAGAGTCACCTAAAAATCTGTTACTATACCCTAATTCTTTTATGGTTTAAAGTTAATATTCACCTCTTCTAAATCTAGGCCCCCATCCAAAATATCCAAGAGCATAAACCAAAGTCAAAATCTATTTTTGACCTACATTTTTCTGGCACGCCAAATAATTCCTTCTAGATCTACAATAAGATCTAAAGACACTGCACTTAAAAAGGGTAAAAGGTACCATACTACATTTCTAATCATTAATTTCCTCTGATGCTTGGAGAGTTGCTGTAATAATATTCAGGGGAACATGTGAACAAAGCTCAAACTACTGTTGCAAGAAGGGCAGTTTGTTTTGTTCTGTTTTGTAGTAATGGTGTTACACTGAAGATTACAACATGGGGAAGTTACAAAGGAAACAAAGTATTCAAAAGTAGTAGGAAAAAAATGTAATAATAAGGTACCTAGGTGGCAGTAACCTGGTATATAATCTGTGATTTTCACTTATTTTTAATTTGATAATTCATGAATATGTTAAATCACATATCCACCCAGAACCTTTTCTATGCATTTTACAAACGTACAGAAATATGGTGATGTAAAATATGTTAAGATATATTTTTGCACCTTGCTTTTTTATTCAACTGAGGAAATCTTTATGCTATACATGTAAAGGATAAACATACTCTGAAATTTATTCATGAGAGACACAGAAAGAGAGGCAGAGACACAGGCAGAGGGAGAAGCAGGCTCCTCGCAGGGAGCCTGATGTGGGACTTGATCCCAGATCCCGGGGTCACGATCTGAGCCGAAGCAGGTGCCCAACCATGAGCCACCCAAGCATCCCCGTATTGAAACTTTTAACAGATTTTATTAAAGGGATTCCTCTAATAACTGACATACACATTCCCACCAATTGTGCTTCCCCACATCCAGCTGTTAACTGTCACTAATCTTAAAGGTGAAAAATCTTATTTTAATCTTAATTTCCAATATGCACTGATAATCTTTCTCTTGAAATTTTTTAGCCTGCTAAAATATATATAACATAAAACTTACTACTTTAACTACTTTCTAGGTTTACAACTCAGGGCCATTAAGTATTTACAAACTGTTGTGCAAACATCACATAGCACTATCCATCTCCAAAACCTTTTCATCTCTCCAAACAGAAATTCTGTCACCAATTAAACAAGGGCTCATCATCCCACTCCTTAGTAGCCACTATACTACCTCCTTTCAGCATAAGGTCTTCAATTTCATCTATGTCACAGCAGCATGCGTCAGAATTTCCTTCCTTTTTAAGGCTGTATGTCTAGCTAATATATATTTTTTAAAACCTGTAACAGCTGATGGACACCTGAACCATTTCCATCTTTTGGCTATTTTAAATAACAATGGTACAAATATCAGTGTATAACCACCGGTTTGATTCCCTGGCTTTCAATTCTTCTGGTTATATATCCAAGCACAGAATGGTTTGATCCTATGGTAATTCTAGGTTTCATTTTTTGAGGAACTGCTAAACTGTATTCCACAGGAGCTGCATCATTTTGCATTCCTAGAAGCAATGTACAAGAGGTCTTAAAAAAATAAAAATAAAAAAAAGAGGTCTAATTTTTCCCACATCCTCAAAAACATTTATTTTCATTGCTGTTTGTTTTCATAATAATCATCCTATGGGTGTGAAATGTTTTTTTTACTGTAGTTTTGATTGCTTTCCCTGATGCTGAATGCCTTATGTGCTTACTGGCTGGCCTTGGAGAACACGTCTATTCAAGTCCTTTGCCCATTTTTGAGCTAGCTTGTTTCATTTAATTGCTCAGTTATAGGATTTCATATATTCTAGATATTAATCCTTTACTGGATATAGGATTTACAATTTATTTCCTCCTACTGTATGGGTTGCCTTTTGACTCTAGAGTGCCCTCTGATGCACAAAAGCTTTTAATACTGATGAAGTCCGTTTTATCTTTTTCCTTCGTTGCCTGTGCTTTTTGTGTCACATCTAAGAAATCACTACCAAATCCAACGTCACACAAATTTTCACCCGTTTCCTTCTTAGAGTTTTTATAGTTTCAGCTCCTAACTTTAGGTATTTGATCCATTTTGAGTTAACTTTTATAGCTGTAAGCCAAGGCTGGCAATTTTAATTTCCTCTTCTATAACTGCTTGTTCATATCTACTGCTTATTTTTTCTATTAGATTGTCTTTTTTCCTACTGTTTTGACGTATTCTTAATGAATCCTTAACATATTGCTATACGTGTTGCAAGTATTTTCTACCAATTTGAGATATGTCTTGTGTTTAAATTTATCAACATTTTTTTTTAAAAGGCAAAGGCATACTGGATCTTGATTTAAAAAGCCCTTCCCCACCCCTCAAATTATAAATAGTATATTCTTTCATCACAGCTATTCCCCCTGTCCCATTGTTAAAAGTGCCATCTTAGATTAACTAGCATAATTTTAAAGTTATAGACTAATACAGACTAAATTCTTCTACTAACGTATTCAGTTATTCAACAAAATTTGAATCATGGGGGGCCTGCATGGCTCAGTTAGTTGAATGCCTGCCTTTGGCTTAGGTCATGATCCCAGAGCCCTGGGATCCAGCCCTGCATCCCTGCATCAGGCTCCCTGCTTGGTGGGGGGGTGTTTCTCCCCTGCTTGTGCTCTTTTACTCCGTCAAATAAATTTTTTAAAATCTTAAAAAAAATTTGAGTCACTAACACATCTGTAACCAGTTTTCCTAATTTTCATGAAGAGTTTAGTAATCCTAAAAATTATTATAAAGTAAAGCAAAGGAGTGAGGGCTGAACATGGCCCACTCAAGTTAGTTAATGACCTACTACACTAGCTTATAAAAGGCTAGTACTGCCTTAATGCATACTGAAATCTTCAGGTTCATTTAAATTTCACTCAGTCTACATACCATCAAGACACAAAAGCAAAGTTTATTCCAAGTGACTCACACCTCACATTAATGACTAATCCCCCCTCCCGTTAGATTGAGTGCGGAATTAAGTAACCACATTAAGGATTTAGATGCAAACTAGCCCTCAGTAGATTAGCATTACTCAATGAATAGGTCTGCTTCTTTGGTTATTTTGCCTTACTTTTCAAGTTTGTTTATGCTAATAAATCATAACTCTAAAATTACTAAGTAAGAAACTTATTAATTAAGGTCATTAAACTCCTCTCACTCTGGCAGTTATTTGGCCAAAGCAATGGTTTCCTGCCTATTTTGTCATTTCATGAATCTGGAAGAAAGGGTAGAGTTAGATACAATTTAGAACAGTCTATGGGCGACTGAAGAGGCTCCTGGATGACTTCTCATCCAGGTTCCAGTTTCCAACTCCTGGTTTTGGCTCAAGCTCCTTGTCAGGCTCTGCACTATGCTCTGTAGGAAGTCTGCTAGAGATTCTTTCTCCCTCTCCCCGTTAGTCCCCCAGTTCATATTCTCTCTCTTGCACTGTATAATAAATAAATAATATATATATACATATATATATATGAGGAATGGTTAATGGGATACCAACTGATAAAAACCAAGTTTTAGGTGTTTAAGTATATCATTGTCTCTATCACTCTGTTATATGGTTGTCCAATAAAGTAATATGCCAAGAGATGTTCAAATGTTATCCTAACAACAAATACAGATCTAAAAGAAGATGCCTGACCTTGTTTCACCCTACCTAACACCAGGATTGTTTCCTACAAAACCAGAGCTTCAGATTTTCCACACTCTGTCTCTCAAGCAAGCACAGACTTTGAATTTATCCTTTAAATTAATTAATTTAGTTGCTTCTTCTCAAAAGGCACACTGGCATTAAACAGATCTAAATCTTTAGGTTTACAACAATTATAATACTCTTCTTTTTCTCCAAATACATTTCTTAAACCATGAACTACTGTAAGTGCTTTCCAAGCCCTTAACACACACACCATTACCATTCTCTGTTACTTATCCATCTACAAGTATTGATGGTCTATTATTTTTTTCCAGAACTAGGGATAGAGCAGTGGGTCATAATGACAAAGATCTTGCTATTATTTAACACAGCATCTTACCATGGACACCCCCAGATAGAGCCTAGCCATACTATTAGCACTTACAACCAAGAGTCCAAAAGTCTGATATTACCCAATCATCAGCCTTTTAATATAAATTATTTGTTAAGGAAAACTCAAACAAGGAAATCAGTATATTGATAACAGTCAATAAAAAGGCTTAACTTAAAGAACATGGATGTGCCTGAGAGAAAATAAATATTTCAAATTAATGGACACTTCACAAATTTAGACCAACTAATGAACAGTTTGAAAATAGTAGTCTTCATTTATACACAAGGAATACTTGGGAAAATTATACAATTTTTCCTATTTCAATAGTCAACTGCAAGGTAACCAAGTTTCTTCCTGTAAGTTTAAAATTACCATATGTAAAAGTTTTAGAAAAAGTTTGTGATTAGCAAATATACTTTGTAGTATTAAAATGGAATCATCTAGGATTTGTTACCAATTTTTAATTACTGGGGTTCAAATTAATATAGATTTGTGTCTTTCGTTACCCTAGGGTTTTATGGAAATAACATGAATTTTGGAGAAGCTGCCTCTAACATCATGTACTTAAACAGTGGCAATGTTCAGGTTCTTCTTATCTAAAAGATACACCATCTTTGCAATACTGTCTTAAAAAATAAACTAAAATATGTAGTAAACACTTAGCACCAAGCCTGGTACACAGTTAATTTTTAATGGTATTTGGACAGCCCTGGTGGCTCAGTGGTTTAGCGCAGAATTCAGCCCAGAGCGTGGTCCTGGAGACCCCGGATTGAGTCCCACGTCGGGCTCCCTGCATGGAGCCTGCTTCTCCCTCTGCCTGTGTCTGTGCACCCCCCACCCTCTCTCGCTCTCTCATGAATAAATAAATATTTAGAAGAAATTTTTTAATGATATTTTAAAAATTTGTCAGGAATGGTGAAGCATGGAGGGAGAAGGTAGTATAGGTGAACCAAGTTCAACATGTAATTAATACCTAACTCTAAACAGTTTAATTAAGTCAACTAAAATTACAATATGATAGGTGCTATAATAATAAATAAATATAACAGGGAGAGGTTTGGGAAACACAGACTGAGAGAGCATAACTGACGCTGAGAACCCAAGGGCATTGGAGCTGCCTCTTAAAGAGCTCGACAGGATGGAATGTTAGAGCATGTCCTTTTTCAGCGAAAGCTCACAACAAGAATGGATATAACATGCCCAGGATATAACAGGCTGCAAGCAGACTGTCAGGCACTAAGAAGTATGGACGTATCCTGTGGATAATGGAAAAGTATTAGAAGTAACACAATCCAATCTAAATTTTATAATGAAACAACTGTCAGTGAATAGTGTGGATGGAAGGATGCAGAACAGTTATTAGAAGGCTTTTTCAAGAGAGATGCCTGGAGTTTCCATAGTAGTGGCGACAACCAGAGAAAGGATAGAGAAGGCGGAATCCAAGATCTGCTGACAGGTCAGTAGACAGAGATGAGGACAAATTCTAAAGAACAAGAAACAGTTGGGAGGACAGTGTAGTTACTTACCAAGAATCTGAGAATAAGCTGTGGGGAAAGGGAGGCATTTGGGACACAACAAGTCCTTATTGAAATAAAGCAGATAAAAGGTAGGAGTCAGAAATAAAGATTTGGGAGTCACTTTTGTAGATAAGACTGCCTGGCAAAAGAGAACATACTGAGCAAGAAAAAAAGAAAACAGTAAAAGGATGAACAATACTGGTTATTTAGGGGGCAAGAAGAGAACTAGAATATTGAAAAATAGCATTATTCCAGAAGCCAGTGATGGAAAGAATTTCAAAAAGGAGGTAAGAGCTAAGAATTAAATTAACAAGAGAGAAATGACATAAAGATATTTTTTTTAAAAAAAGATTCTATTTATTTGAGATTTTAAAAAGGTGTGAGAGAAAAAAAAAAAGGTGTGAGAGACAGAGGGAGAGCACAAGTAGGGAGGAGGGGCAGAGGGACAGGGACATGCAGGCTCCCTGCTGAGCAGGGAGATGGTTGCAGGGCTCAATCCCAAAACCCTGGGATCATGACCTGAACCAAAGGCATTTAACTGAGTCACTCAGGCACCCCAAGATAAAGACTTTTAAAAGGCCACAGGATTTAATGATTTTTAAAAGAATTTCTGTGACTAAATAATCAAAATTATAAAAATTGAAAAACCGTTAACATCCTTTAGAAAGTACTACCACATTAACAATTACTGCATTAATTCAGATTTCATCCCTCAAGAATTCTCTTTACAAATTTAATTCTGCATCAGGGTAAATATGACTTCAACATATGGATTTTGGTACAAATTATCTTAGGGGAATCTGACAACATTTGGGACGATCTGTTTATGATGCATTAAGCACCAGATGATAAAAGTACGTGGCTTATTTATTTATTTATTTAAAGATTTTATTTATTCATCAGAGAGAGAGAGAGAGAGAGAGAGAGGCAGAGACACAGGCAGAGGGAGAAACAGGCTCCATGCTGGGAGTCTGACGTGGGACTCGATCCCGGGTCTCCAGGATCACACCCTGGGCCGAAGGCAGCGCTAAACCGCTGAGCCACCCGGGCGGCCCAAAGTACGTGGTTTAAATATGGAATGAGTACTTACAGAAGAAATTCAAATAACATGCATAAAAGAAAACAAGCAGCAAAGAAATCTATGAGAACCCTTTGTAAGCAAATTAAATCAATGTGAAATAATGAATCAAACCATAGATTAAAAGCTTAAAGACTCATTAGCTCCCTGTAACATCTCTTAAACCCACAGGACGTTTAAAAGTTTCTCAGAATTTACTCATGCTAATCTGCTAATTAGGCTGCTAATGGGTCTGCCTATAATTTATTTGCCTATTGTCTTTTAATTTCCTTCATTTCTTAAAACACATTATAATGTGTTAAGTTTAGAATTGTGAGTGGTCTGTGCAAATAAACTTATTATCTCATCACTCTGCTTCTGTTGTATGTTATCTCCTGAGTAGTTGTAGCCACAATTTTTCTCCTTTAACATGCTACGGTTATCAGCACTGAGCTGGATAAACACAATTGGAGTTCTGAAGTTAACTTCTACCCTTCAGATTTAAGTTCTAATTCAGACTTTAAGACTCTTTGTCTTCTGGCCCAGGACACAGTTTTCTTATTCACAAACTGAAACCAATAGTTGCATGTTGTGCAGAAATAACAGGTTTTAAAAGGTCTCTATTCATATCAAATTTTAATTAACAGAAAATTGAGACAATATCTCAACTAAACCATCATGACAATTATCACAAAAAACAAAAATTACTTTTACACAAATATGATGGGACAGTCCTTTGACTTTAAACCATTACTAACTTATAAATTAATAAGCACTTGACTTCGAAGTGTCAAAGGCAAAACAGCTAAGGCTTAGTAATTAAAATTAAAAGAAAAAGCTAAATATGGCTAACTCTAGACCTAAATCTACGCAGTAACATTTAAAAGACTTTTAAAAAGAATTTATAATTAAGAGTCTTATTCAAGCTAATGGAGATACTGTAATATAATAAAAAAAACTCAATCTACAGTTCAACGTGCAGCATCTAGTAATAATGGCATACCTTTTCTTTCTGTTTTCTGTGCAGGGACAGAAGATGTGGGTGTAGGCAGTTTTGATAAAGTAGATGCTCCATTAGCATCAAATGATTTCTTTGGCTGGTGATCAGACTGTAGCGTAAATGGACTAGAAGGAAGAGTGCTTGGGGTAGCAGTTGGATGAACCACTGGTTTGATGGGGTGCTGTACTGGCGTAGAACTACTGTGAGTCTCTGCTCTTGGCAGTCTGTAGTCTCTGTCATTGTGTCTGCTTGTTTGAGACAAAATATTCTGTGGGAGCAAACTACTGGCATCACTGGAATGCTTGTCTTCCACTTTAGTTCACAGTTCGAAAAAAGAGATGTTGGAATGACAGAAGGGGGAAGAAAAAAGATTACGTTAGAATCCTGTCTATAACATCAGCTAATTTAGCAACATACTTATATCTTGTTATAAAACTGCAAGCCCAGTTAGTATCTGCAGTTTTACCACCAGCAAATACTGAAAGAGGATATTTAGCCTCAACTCTAAGTAATCTATAGTCAGATTTCAAATGAGCTATGAGCTTTTGGGGATTCTTTAGAACCACACCACAATTCAAACAAAACACTGGAAAAAAAAAAAAAAAACAAACAGTCCATATATGGAGTTTTAACGTTTCACTCAAATGAAAAATTTTAAAGTATTTTAAAAATATAAAAAGCAAATGGTCCATTCTTTTAAAATATGGGCCATGGGTTCTAATAATTGAATTATCCACAGTGGTTCAACTGCAAAGGAATATTAGCTTTATTAGCCTGATTTTTCTGAATACTGAAGTAGCTAATTAGTGGTCTCTAAAGTAGTTTGTGCTAGGGCTTTAAATGGGACGGCTGAATTTATGATGAACTGTGCAATCAGTAATTAAATCAGTTCATATTTTTGAAAATGCTAACAATACAAGTTAGTAATAAGCTCAAGTTATAGATAATGCTATCTGAAAACAGAGAAGGCCTACATCCAGCAGCATAGTCAGAAAAATCTACTTGCTATTACCAGTTATATTAAAAACATCCTCTTCCAATTTGGTCACAAAACATTTAAACCTCAGAAATACTTCTGCTTCCACAAAAAAATAAGGAAAATTCCAATCTTGATAAAATTTATCAAAAAATCTCTAACCAAAATTATAAGTCTAATCAATAACTGAAACTTAAAACAACTTTCAAGTAGAGAAATATCTTAAGATTCAAGCACATATGTAATAATAATATTACCAAAAGATGCCCTCCCCATTGAGTATTTTAGGTTTTTTTTTCCCAATTCATGGTTCCTCTGAATCTAGAAACCAAGACAGCACAAAGAAGGAAGTATGCTTAAACTACAAGTCAGTTTCCAAACCTTCAGCGTACAACTCCTACATGTTATACTAAACAGAATGTACTGGCTACTGCCAAAAAGCTTTAGTTATATCAAAACACAAAGTCTTTGACTTAATAAATGAAATTCAGTGTTGTAAGTTACACATATATTAACCTTAACAGAAAAAGGTGAACAGATTGAGCTAATCACAGCAAAATACAAACATCTGTTGCATGATATTAACTCATCAGTAAACTATCCATTTGCATGCACAAGGAACTTAAATTTTATTCTACAATTTCTTCCTGAAAAGAATACTGCTACAACAGAAACGTTTAGGAATAAAACAGAAATAATACCATACCCAATTCCCACCAATCCTGTCACTTGATTACCAATAACTTTTATTTCCTGGACACCAAGAAAAAAATCTCACTTCTGTAAGACTAGAGTCAAAGAGTATCAAGCAAATGTATTCAGATGAAAATTAAAGTTGATACTTCTTCAGACACTTGTAAGCTTTACAGTGGCAGCAGCATTATAGGAACTAAGGAAGCTGTAGCTACAACAGCTTTCTATGATTCACAACTCTAGACGAAACAGTTAACATGGTGACTTTACTTGCACACCGCCTCCACAACAAAGACATTTGGCAAATGTAAGGAGACATTCTTGGTTATCACAACTTGGAAGAGAGGAGGTGTGCTACTGGCATCTAGCATGTAGAGGCCAGGTACAGTACTCTATGTCCTAAGACACAGGACAGCAACCCACAACAAAGAATCACCTAACCCAAAATGTCATTGGTGCTACAGTTGAGAAACACCAAGTTAAGGTTTCTCTAAGTATAGAGCAATAATTCTGTAAGGCACAGATTAAAGACAATGAAAATAATCTAGTAGCAGTAAAACCAAATTAAAAATTTTATCCATAAAGTTTTCAAGGTCAAGTTCTAGATAACATTATTTGCTGTAGTGCATAAAATAAATTGATTTTCTACCTTTTTCTCCTTTCATATAAAATCTTTCAATCTGCCCACCCCCACCAACACGCATACCTTGTATTGGCAGTTCAAACTGCAAAGCTTTAGGTCTTACCCAACATGAACACCAATGTGCTGGACACATGGGAAAATTCTGCCAATACTTTTTGGACAGAAAAAGTTAAGCACTTAAATGACTCAATGACTTCATTACTACCACACTTAGGTATAACTCAGTTGACCAATTAAGGAAAAATAAAAAGAAATATAGCTAAGGTTTTTTTTTTTTTTCTAATTATCACTTAAAACTGAAAAAGTGAGACACATGACTGTACTTCAACACACACAGAGACCTACTGACTCCTCATTTGCACTTTTAGGAATGTGACTAAGGAAGTAATGGGCAAAGATAGACATCACAGCACTGCTGACAGTAGGAAAAGGATAAAAACCACCCAAGTATCCACAGATGATTACCTATAAATGAGGGCACATCAAAAAAAAAAAAAAAAAAAAAAAGGAAAACCATGTAATTTTAACACACAGGGATTTCTAAACTGACACAGAAATATTTCCTCAAAATATTAATGAACAAAAAAAGGTTAAAAATAGTAACATATAATGCCATTATGTAAAACACACACATATGTAGTTTTAATACACATTTATATACACGCAGAAAAAAGTGTATGTCCCCAAATGTTCTTGGCTCATGAAATTAAAAAAATCCCCTTTTTATTTTTTAGTAACAAACATGCTTCACTTTTGAAATTACAAAGAAAAAAGAGAAGGAACTCCTTCATTTGTGAAAGAAAAAGATGCACACAATTTAAAAACACAATTCTGATTTTATTTCCTTAAAGATGGTTTATTAGAAAGACAAAAAAACACTACTTTCACTTTCATCAATACTTCCATCAGATCTTTATTTACTTCCATTTACTTCAAGAGAGGAGAAGAGACTTAAAATGATAGGGTATTTTGGAAAGAATAAAGCTGACGCACTAGGCTATTTTTTTTCCCTCTCTGGGAACTATCACCCACTAAGTGAGAGGCCTGGCCCAAAATCTTAAAAAAAAAAAAAAAAAAAAGTGACTATTTTTTTTACAACCATTTGCCACTCCTCCACCATATCTTCTCAATATCCTTCTGCAGTTTGTTCAGACAGAACTACTACAAGCTGGGTGCGGTTTTTTTTTTTTTTTTTTTAAACCTGGAGAGGAAAACCTTTACCTTATTTCTGATTGTTTGCAAGAAGTAACAGTTATTCAAGATATTAAGTAAAATGGAACCAGGACCCAAGTCTTCTGTCTCAAAAATAGTTTTAATTTCCTTACTTCAGTACACTAAATCATTGTTTTGTAAGAATTAAATACAATTTCACTAGTACAAAAAAATTAAATGTTCAAAGGAACATATCTTAAAAATTCAGTGAAGAATTATGTTACTTTACTATCTGCTTCATCTTAAAACTTTTCCCATCAAAAAAGCAGTACTGTCTTGCTAAGACCAAATACAACCTTCTATGTAAGTTACAGGAAGAAGATGTCCAAGAATTCCCTGAACACATCTTAAAAATTCTTCCAAATTTCAAAATCTAATAAAAAGCCTAAGAAGTCTATGGTGGCATTTAAATTCTATTCTGGGCAAAAGGAAGCCACTGGGAATAGAAGACCTTTACTAAAAGCTTCAAATTCAAATTTAATTTGAATTAAGAAATAAATGCATATTACTCATATTGTCCCACTTAGACAAAATGTGACCTCAAAAACCTTTAAGGTATGCTCACAGTATAGAGATGCTATTCACATCTATGATGATGTAATCAGTTCCCAGATAAAAGGTAAAAAAGTTTCTCACTGATAAACACAAAACACCAAGAGACACTTTAATGTTACCATCTGTGTGTGGCTACAATTCAATTGTTAGATTCAAACATTCAATGAGTTTTGGAAGAAGTTTCACTGTCCAGTTTAACAGGACACAATTCAGCAAAGGGGGGAAAAAAACCCAAACAACTCCTGTTTTAAGAGTCAATCCACAATATGAGATTTTGTTTTCCACCAATTCAACTGCATCATAGCCAGTATGAGTAGTGAAGAATAACATACGTGTACTAATCCTCCATGAACTCTTTTCCTTTTCAGGAAACAAAATGGTGGAGGTTAGGAAGACAGATCTAACATAAAAGAAACTATACATTTACATTATTTTAGTTTACATATGTAAACAGCTATGCATATGGATATAAACATACAAACTATAGGAGTGAATTAAACATCATGTTGTTTCAAAGAAAAAAAAAATTAATACTTACTTCCACTGGCAAACCCACTAGTGGCTGTTGCTTGCATCACCTCCCTTCTGTAATCCCTATCTTTTGGGAAGCTGTTAACTGCCATCTTGTTTGCTTCTTTTTGTCTCTGTTCTCTAAAAATAAAACATAGATAAACTCATAAAAATTACATCAGGTACAATGAGTTTACATATGACACTTCTGACCAAATGCTCAACAGAATGTTATATGGAAAATAAAAGAACTGAACATAGCCATAATATCAACTGGTATGGGAGATGAAACATAGCTAACAGAACATTAATGTTTCTCAGTGATAGCATTATAGCAATTGTTTATAACACCATTAAACCCTACAACCAAAACTCCCCAATATTAATTCTACACATATGAAGGAAACATTAATATACTTTAAATTATGAAAATGTTCATTATAAATGATAATATAGGTTGATATAAAATCTTAAATATACTGATGGTTTACAAGGTCCTTGTGGACAGTGACTTATCCAAGTTTTTTCTTTCTTTCTTTTTTTTTTTTAAGCAAAGAGAAATTATAGAAAACATAATGGGCCAACTATTGCAATTGAAGGGGGGAATGAGGAGTTTCACTAAGAAACCTAAGCTGAGAAAGTTCTAAGATGTTAAGCTGTAGTCAAGAATAATAAGTATTTTTTAATGAGTAAGAGCAAATACCTTTCAAGCCACTCTTTTGGGAAACCATTGTGAAACTTCGGTTCGACAATTGTAGTAGTATTTTTTCCCAGAAGAGCTAATATGCTCAGACCAGTCATCTGCAGAATCATAAGGCTTAAAAATACATTTTTAAAAATTAGAAAATATTAATACTATTTAACCACTTATTATGAAACTTCAACAGTCAATGGTTTTCTTTTTTTTTTTTTTTTTTAATTTATTTATGATAGTCACAGAGAGAGAGAGAGAGAGAGAGAGAGAGAGAGAGAGAGAGGCAGAGACACAGGCAGAGGGAGAAGCAGGCTCCATGCACCGGGAGCCTGACGTGGGATTCGATCCCGGGTCTCCAGGATCGCGCCCTGGGCCAAAGGCAGGCGCTAAACCACTGCGCCACCCAGGGATCCCAGTCAATGGTTTTCAAAGCACATATAAGGGAAAAGACCATAAAAAAAATGTACCCTGATATAAAATGTAATTGTGTGTGTGTGTGTGTGTGTGTGTAGATATCTATCTATGTGTGTGTGTGTGTAGATATCTATCTATATCTCTTAGGAGACTTTAGTCTATGAAAACCTTCAAAAATAACAATGGAAAATCCGGTAAAATACGAAATTAAAACAGATTCATATACATTAGTTTATTAAGCACAGAATGAGAAATGCAAAATTAACATCTTGACTTTGGAAAAGCATTACCAAAGTTCCCCATTACATAATTTTAATTGCTGAAATCCTGTCACATGGGGGGGGGGTGGAGATTAGAAAACCCATACTTAACTGATTTCATGACATGATGGCGTATCAATTTTAAACTCATGCACAATAATACTCATATATATTAGTAACCAAGAACAATTGGTCTGTATTCACTGTTACTTAGTGAAGAAAAAAAAAACCCACAGAATTTAAAAATAAAACTATAAACACAGAGCTAATTAAAAGCCATATATTTGCTTCACCTTCAAAATCCATGAGATTGGGCAAGCTAAACCTTGTCTCACATAATATATGAGGTCAGCAGCATCACTCATATCCCTGTAACAAAAACTAGCCTTTCAAAAACTCTCAGATACATTCTCTTTAGGTATTTTACAGGTATAGTAAAATTATAAAGAAATTAGAGAAATCTGAAAGGAGGGCCAATTTCCATGCTACTGATCTAAAAAGTGTAAAATTTAAAGAAGTGCACTGGCCCCAGGAATCTGGAAGAATCCCAAGTTACTTCTAGATGAATTTCTGGACTATTTCCTCAAAGGAGCTTTGAGATTAATGAAATGTTATACGTTGGTAGTCTACAATTCTGGTTCACCAGTGGACAGTGACACAATCTTAAAGCTTGAGGAAAAGAATGAACCTTCATGCCCTGCTGACTCAGCTTTAATTTTGCCAAGTAGGCAACAAGCCTAGAGATAGTCGTAAGAGTTATCCATACGCCATAAAACTAATTGGTGACAGAAAAAAGGATAAAAACTTAAGTTTCAGGATGCCCATTATTGCCACCAAATCAATACCAATTCTCAAAATGCTGCAATAATTTTAAGAGATGAAAAAATATTGCAGATTCTGTCACACTTATGCTCTTGGGATTATGCCTCAAAATAATGAAGCTATTGGCAATCAGCCCTGTGCCTCCAAACCTCTCATACAGAAAGTTAATTCTCAATCCTTCTAGTTTCCAAAGGTAGGCTACAACCAAGTTGCAGAAACCCAATCACAGAAGGCCAAGTTCTAAAAGCTTTTTCACCACTTACTACTCCCTGTACCTAAATTATTATACAAACTGAATACTTTTTTTAAAGATTTTATTTACTTATGAGAGAGAGAGAGAGAGAGAGAGGCAGAGACATAGGCAGAAGGAGAAGCAGGCTCCATGCAGGGAGCCAACGTGGAACTCGATCCCGGGTCTCCAGGATCAGGCCCTGGACTGAAAGTGGCGCTAAACCGCTGAGCCACCTGGGCTGCCCCAAACTGAATACTTCTATGCATGTATCTGGAAGATTTGGGTTGCTTGGAAGGTGGTTACATGAGATTGATTATGATAACTAGTCTGGTTGGAGAGGTAGATAAGATTTGAGACAGGTGGATGAGAGGACATCAGAGCAGGGCAGAGTGATCTACACCACTGCTCTTCAAAGCGATGGCTTTGTGAATTGTTACCTGTTCTGCAGGGGATAAGGAGCATGCATCAAAAAAAAAAAAATTATATCAACATACTTTTTTCCTTGTCAAAGTCTCACTTTAAGAAAAAAGGGTATTTTTTTTTCCAGCTCAAGTAAATGGTATATTATTTAATGACAGTTAATTTACACCCAGGTTAACTCCAGGACAGTTAAAAGTTTACAGGCCAGAACCTTGAAGAATAGGAGTCTATGACACTGTGTGGATTCTGCCCACCAAATCTTAGCTCAGTATAACTTAATGTCTTACTTAACAAAATGTGTTTCAGCGTACAGCATTACAACAACATACTAATAACTCTAGTTTATCTTCTCCACCCCACTTCCATACTCAAAAAAAAAAAAAGGTTGTGGGGGGGAAACCTTTTAGTAATGGGAAATATTTAAATACTGTTGTGCAATAGGTGTTACAATGCTTTTCTTCATTGTGTATTTTCAACCTTATTGAAGTATGATTGACAAAACTGGAAGATATTTAGTGTATGCTGTGATGATTTGACACTGTGAAAGGATTCCACCCATCTGGTTCATTAACACATCATCACCTAACAGATTTTATGAAAACATTTAAGTCTTCATCTCAGCAAATTTCAATTACACAATATAGTGTTACCAGTTACCATCACCATATTAAACATTAGATCTTAAAGTTGTTAAATTTGATTAAAAAAAAAAAAGAGTATCTAAAACCAAGAACTAGGGATCCCCTGGGTGGCTCAGCGGTTTAACACCTGCCTTCGGTCCAGGGCGTGATCTTACTTCTCCCTCTGCCTGTGTCTTTGCCCCTCCCCCCCGTGTGTCTCATGAATAAATAAATAAAATTAAAAAATTAAAAAAAAAAACCAACAAGCGAAGAACTAAACTTCAAAAAGGTCTGCAAACACTTCAAATTTGCTGGCTTAGGCTTGATATACTAAGGCAGGAGTTTTCCTTGTGTTGTCCAGGAACCCTTGAGGGACCCCAAAATCATTTCAAAAGATCAAAACTATTTTCATAATAACACTAATATGATGGTCTTTTTCTTCCTCATTCTACCACAAAAACAGTGGAGTTTTCCCAGATGCTGTAGAAAAGTATGTTATCATGGAAGATTGAATGCAGAGCACATCTGAAGTTTCCTCTTAAGAGAGGCATTAAAGAGATACTCAAGATCTATTTTTTTAATTTTATAATTATTTTTCATAAAAACATTACATAAGCTAACATTAAAGGGTTTACAATCAACTGATTTTAGAATTATTTTTCATAGTTATCAAGTTTTTTAAATAAAGATTTTGAGTTGGGGGACATGGCAGGCACTCTTAGGCAAGGGTGAGGAGCGGCGGGAGAAGCAGGCTCCCCACTGAATAGTATGACATTGAGCTCTATGCCAGGACCCTAGGATCCTGACCTGAGCCTACGGCAGATGTTTGATTGAGTCACCCAAGTGACTCATTTATCAAGCTTTAATTTTTAATATGGTAAATATTGGTAGAAGATAAACAACAGCTCTCAGTTTTCATGACTGTAGAGACAGAGGTCTTGAGACCAAAAGGGATGAAAAGGACTGCTCTGAAAGAATGTACTAAACAAATAAAGAGGCACCCATCTGCTCTCCTTCAATTCAAAATGTCTTTTAACCATGTTTTTCTCCTCTTAAAAAAGTGTATATCCCTTTCTGCACTCTCCCTTAAAATACAGAATCCTACTACTTCTTCCCCAAGTGAAAAGATGGAAAAAAAAATAGTTAATCCTAGAAATTAACTGATGAATTGTTAATAAGGAATGGTTCACTGAATAACATCTACAACATCAAGGAAAGGCATTTACTATAACAAAGAAATTCATGGGGCCTAAGAGTTTTCTGATAAATTTATATATTTTAAAAAATTAAGTAGAATATCTTCAGGCAAAGACTGGTTACAGAAAGTAGATCTTGAGAGCCTCAATTTGAAAAGCTCCAAAAAATGCAGAAGATATTTAAGGGATAACAAGTGGTGCTGGAATATAAATGCAAAGTCATCTGTGATTGAATTTAAAGAACTTCCCAGCAAATCAAAATTGGTAGATATGTAGAAGGGAAGATATCAATTAACTCTTTAAATGTGAATAATTTTTTTTTCTAAATGAAGCAATTCGGAGGCGTCTTAAAAATCACAAATATGCATAACTAATCTATAACAAGCTACATGTGATCTGTAAGTCTTATTATGATTTATATTAGGAAGGAAGAGACATTCAAAAAAGTTTTTCCTAAATAGTTTATCATAGGCTAGGTTCTATGTTAAATCACAATAAATGTTCATCACAGGACTTAGGGAACTACATGTGAGTATCTTAATCTAATACTGAAAAAATAAGGTTAACTTCTACTAGACCATCATCAACGTTTGATACATATAAATCATTCATACAACCAAATGTCTATGTAGATAACTAGATAATATTGTTACTGATTTTCAAAGTTGGATTTAAAGTCTGAAAACTTCAAAGAGAAAAAAGAACTATTTTTAAAAAAAAGTTATTCCATAACTTCTTAAACCTAGGTTAAAATAATGTCTTGACCTACGTTATTCATCTGTTATTTTATTCTTTCATTATGAAAATATTAGATAAAAACTAATTTTATGTTTTAAAATTTTTACTCAAAAACTTCCATTAAAAGTGATTTAAAGACAAAGTGAGTTTACAGTAACCTGCAGAAAGATTCAAAAGCTAACATCTCAGATAAGATTAAATTTGTAATTTATAAATAATTTAGGTGTTATGCTCACAGCACTGGGTGCATTATAATGAAAAAGACCATTACTCGGAGATTATATACCTATACTTGAAATTTATAGAAAGGGAAATCCTGATTCTGAAAACACGTAACACTTAATCCATTCAGGTAACAGTCTTCAGCTTCCACCCATAAAATGAAATCCCCTGACACCGTTTATGATTTGGGTCCATCAAGCTTACATGCCCATTATTTATTCTTTCTGATTTCACTACATTTAGCCCATGTCTTAGAAATCAAAACAAGCAGAATTAGTTTTCTCTGAATTATGATTTTTTAAAAAGCCAAAACAATGTCCAAGTGGCCTGCCACTGTAACTATCAGCAAAGAACTACCAAATTGAAATTGTAATGATAAGTGGCACTTTAGAGTTTGTTACTTTGCAAATTAACAAGGCCACTTTCCACGAAATTAGATTCATTCTAAAATCCTGAATATATACTTTATTGGAAATAACTCATTACAAGTAGTTTGATGACAACAACTATTAAGGTTTACTAAGCTGCTGTCTCAGCCTCAACACCACCCCCTTCTCTACTGTGATGCTACTAGGACTGGGATACTGCAAATAATGCTGTTTAGTCAGCTAGCTTCCTGTTAGATTCTGCCCATAGGAGGCACTGGAATTCACACTGAGAGGCAGGACAAGGAGACACCTAGCAGCCACAGCTCCAGTTTCCAGTTCTCTGTTATCTGACCCAAGCCAGAACCAGCTTCATCACACCGCTTGCAGGTACTATATCACCAGTTCTGCAGGGCCCCTCCTTTAAGCCATTAGGTTCTAATAACTACATCCTCTTCCTACCATACTTCAGCTCTCAGGGTAAATATATATATACTGTATGTGTGTTACCTCAGTGTTCCTTTTTGGTTTCTCCACTCCTCAATAACAGGCAGTATGTGCTTAACCAATCCTGCATGTAAAATTTTCTGTGTTGTCAAATTTTCTGTGCTAAAATAACTAACATGTTTTGTTTTCCTACCTAGACTCTGTTACAGTATTTAAAATTATTCTAAATTTATCTTCATGAAAATGCTATCTATCATTTATGTTTTGAATTTCTTTGGAAATGTACTACCCACAATGTTTCAAGAAGGGGTAAGAAATAATCAGTCTCAAAGACCTTTCAAATCTGATTAAGGTAGGATGATCACCCAAATATCCAAGGCAAAATCTGTTGGATTCAACCTACACTTTTATAGCCTTCTAGTTGTTCTTTCCTTTCTGTATTTTCCACGCTACCATCTGATAGAATTTTTTAAATTCCAAGTACGAGGTTACTTCACCATTTATATTATTCAATAGCTCTAATTAATTAATGTTATTAATTCTTTCAAAGAACCAACTCCTGGTTTTGTTTGATCTGTTCCACAGTTCTTCTGGTCTCGATTTCGTTGAGTTCTGCTCGAATCTTTATTAACTCTCTTCTGCTGGGTGTAGGATCTATTTGCTGTTTTTTTTTTTTTTTCTCTAGGTCCTTTAGGTGTAAGGTTAGCTTTTGTATTTGAGTTCTTTCCAGCTTTTGGATGGCTGCTAGTATTGTGATGTATTTCCCCCTCAGGACTGCTTTTGGTGTATCCCAAAGGTTTTAAATGGTAGTATATTCATTCTCATTAGTTTCCATGAATCTTTTTAATTTCTCCTTAATTTCCTGGTTGACCCTTTCATCTTTTAGCAGGATGGTCCTTAACCTCCACGTGTTTGAAGTCTTTCCAAACTTCTTGTTGTGATTTAGTTCTAATTTCAAGGCATCATGGTCTGAGAATATGCAGGGGACGATCCCAATCTTTGGGTATCGGCTCAGATCCAATTTGTGACCCAGTATGTGGTCTATTCTGGAGAAAGTTCCATGTGCACTTGAGAAGAATGTATTTTCAGTTGAGTTTGGATGTAAAGTTCTGTAGATATCTGTGAAATCCATCTGGTCCAGTGTATCATTTTAAGCTCTCGTTTCTTTGGAGATGTTGTGTTTAGGAAACTATCAAGTGTAGAAAGCGCTAGATTGAAGTCACAAAGTATAAGTGTATTATTATCTAAGTACGTCTTCACTTTGGTTATTAATTGATTGATATATTTGGCAGCCTCCACATTCGCGGCATATATATTGAGGATTGTTAAGTCCTCTTGTTGGATAGATCCTTTAATTATGATATAGTGTCCCTCTTCATCTCTCACTGCGGTCTTCGGGGTACGTTTTAGTTTATCGGATATAAGGATGGCTACCCCTGCTTTCTTTTGAGGACCATTCGAATGGTAAATGGTTCTCCAACCTTTTATTTTCAGGCTGTAGGTGTCCTTCTGTCTAAAATGAGTCTCTTGTAGACAGCAAATAGACGGGTCCTGCTTTTTTATCCAGTCTGAAACCCTGCGCCTTTTGATGGGGTCATTAAGCCCGTTCACGTTCAGAGTTACTATTGAAAGATATGAGTTTAGTGTCATCATGATACTTATTCAGTCCCTGTTTTTGTGGATTGTTCCAGTGGACTTCTTCTTAAAGGGGAATTTTGAGAGTCCCCCTTAAAATTTCTTGCAGAGCTGGTTTGGAGGTCACATATTCTTTCAGTTCCTGCCTGTCTTGTAAGCTCTTTCTTTCTCCTTCCATTCTGATTGAGATCCTTGCTGGATAAAGTATTCTCGGTTGCATGTGTTTCTCATTTAGGACCCTGACTATATCCTGCCAGCCCTTTCTGGCTTGCCAGGTCTCTGTGGAGAGGTCTGCAGTTACTCTAATACTCCTCCCCATAAAAGTCAGGGATTTCTTGTCTCTTGCTGCTTTAAGGATCTTCTCTTTATCTTTGGAATTTGCAAGCTTCACCATTAAATGTCGAGGTGTTGAACAGTTTTTATTCATTTCAGGGGGTGGAATCTCTCTATTTCCTGGATATGAATGCCTGTTTCCCTTCCCAGATTAGCAAAGTTTTCAGATATGATTTGTTCAAATACATATTCTGGGCCTCTGTCACATTTGGCGCCCTCTGGAACCCCAATGAAACGTAGGTTTTTCTTCCTCAGGCTGTCATTTATTTCCCTTAATCTATCCTCATGGTCCTTTACTTGTTTGTCTCTTTTTTCCTCATTTCCCTCTTTGCCATCAACTTGTCTTCTATGTCACTCACTCGTTCTTCTACCTTGTTAACCCTCATCATTAGAACTTCTAGTTTGGATTGTGTCTCATTCAATTGATTTTTAATTTCTGCCTGATTAGCTCTAAATTCTGCAGTCATGAAGTCTCTTGAGTCCTTTTTGCTTTTTTCTAGAGCCACCAGTAGCTTTATAATAATGCTTCTGAATTGGCTTTCTGACATTGAATTGTAATCCAGATTTTGTAACTCTATGGGAGAGAGGATGTTTCTGATTCTTTCTTTTGAGGTGAGGTTTTCCTTCTAGTCATTTTGCTCAGTGCAGAGTGCCCAAAAACATGTTGTATTGGGAAAAGGAGAAAAAGAGAGGAGAGAAAGACGGAAAGAAAGAAAAAAGAAGAAAGAAAAAAGGAAGAAAAAGAGAAGAAAAAGAAAAAAAGAAAGGAAAAAAGGGGTGGGGGAAGCAAACAGAAATAAAAAATAACAACAACAACAACAACAACAAAACAAGGGGGAGTATCGTCTGATTCTGTATCCTGCAAGTCGCTTGTCTTACCCTGGAACTTTCCAGTGCTGCTTGGTCAATAACTTGTTTTTCCCCTGTCCTTCTCGCTGGTCTTCTGGGGGAGGGTCTATTGTGCTGATTTTCAGTTGTTAGCACTTGGGGGAGCTGCTCAACCCCCTGCCTGGTGCAGGGCTCAGTGGGGGTTGTTTACCCCGTGAGGCCCCAGTGCGCAGGCGCCAGCGAGGGGCTCCCAGCGTGCACTGTGCTCGAGCGCGGTCCCCCGGACTGACGGCCAGCCGACCCTGCGGATGGACGGGCTGTGTGCCCTGTCGCCCTGCGCCTGCTGAACTCCGAGCACCCGAGGATGTCTGCGCTGAGGAAGGTGCGGGCCGCGGGCGGGGCGCGGGCAGGGACCCGGAGCTGCAGGGGTGACCGGTCGTGGGCTGCGCGCGGCGGCCTGGTGCCTCGCCGGCGGTGCTTCCCGGACCCTGCACTCCCGGGGCGTGGGTGCGGCGCGGACTGTTCCGGGCAGACGGGCGGGCTGGAGGAGCTGCGGGGCCTGAGGAGGGGGCGGCGTCCGGCTCCCGCGGGGCAGCGGCGAGGGCCCAGGGGCCCAGGCGGAAGCGGCTCGTGTTTAGGGCAGCGCGAGCGGCGGACAGACGGTCCCTGGACAGCTCGAGAGCCTCCGTCCACGTCGCCCGAGGCAGCAAGTGCCGGGTCTGTCCTCCGGATGCGGGGCACCGCCCCTGGGGGGACGCGCGCTACCTTCCTGTCGCCCTGGCACCGGCCGCGCAGGCGCGCTGGGACCGTGGGGCTGCGGGCGAGCTGCACTTGCTGCAGGCTACCGCCGCCTCCAGCGCCAGGGGACCCGCGCCACAGGTGGCATCCGGGGCGGGGCCTGCGCGCCGGCAGGGGCGGGGGAGCGGTGGGGCGGAAGGATCCCCGGACGCCATGCTCGGCGCTGCCTGGGCTCCCCGCGCTTGCCTGGCCCTTCCCCAGGTGCCTCCGCGCGCCGGCCGGCCCCCAGCGCGCCAGGCCTCCTGGGCGCCCAGTGCGCAGGCGCCGGCGGCGGGCTCCGAGCGTGTGCCGGGCTGGAGCGCGGTGGGGCGCGTGGCGGCGGCGGCGGCGGCGGGGGAGCGGTGGGGCGGAAGGACCCCCGGACGGCAGGGCGCGGTGCTGCCTGGGCTCCCCGGTGCGGGTGTGGCCCCTCCCCAGGTGCCTCCGCACTCAGGCCGGCCCCCAGCGTGCGGGGCCTCCCGGTCGACCAGTGCGCAGGCGCCGGCGGGGGGCTCCCAGCGTGCACTGCGCTCGAGCGCGGTCCCCCGGACTGACGGCCAGCCCTGCGGATGGACGGGCCGTGTGCCCTGTCGCCCTGCGCCTGCTGAACTCCGAGCACCCGAGGATGTCTGCGCTGAGGAAGGTACGGGCCGCGGGCGGGGCGCGGGCAGGGACCCCGAGCTGCAGGGGTGATCGGTCGTGGGCTGCGCGCGGCGGTCTGGTGCCTCGCCGGCGGTGCTTCCCGGACCCTGCACTCCCGCGGCGTGGGTGCGGCGCGGACTGTTCCGGGCAGACGGGCGGGCTGGAGGAGCTGCGGGGCCTGAGGAGGGGGCGGCGTCCGGCTCCCGCGGGGCAGCGGCGAGGGCCCAGGGGCCCAGGCGGAAGCGGCTCGTGTTTAGGGCAGCGCCAGCGGCGGACAGACGGTCCCTGGACAGCTCGAGAGCCTCCGGCCACGCCGCCCGAGGCAGCTAGTGTCCGGTCCGTCCTCCGGCTGCGGGGCACCGCCCCTGGGGGGACGCGCGCTACCTTCGCTTCGCCCTGGCACCGGCTGCTCAGCGGCGCTGGGACCTTGTTGCGGCCAGCGAGCCGCACGCGCCCCAGGTGGCATTCGGGGCGGGGACTGCCCGCCGTCTGCGGTGTGGCGGAGGCGCGGCGCTTGCCTGGGCTCCCCGCGCTTGCCTGGCCCTTCCCAGGTGCCTCCGCGCGCCGGCTGGCCCCCAGCGCGCCAGGCCTCCGGGGCGCCCAGTGCGCAGGCGCCGGCGGGGGGCTCCGAGCGTGTGCCAGGCTGGAGCGCGGTGGGACGCGTGGCGGTGGCGGCGGCGGCGGCCCCGCGGATTGTCGGCTGGCGGTGCGGATGGACGGACGGGCCACAAAGCATGTCGCCCTTCGCCTGCTGAACTCAGAGCGCTCGAGGATGTCGGCGCTGAGGAAGGTGCGAGCCGCCGGGGCCGCGGGCGGGGCGCGGGCTGCACGCGGCGCCCTCCTCCCTCGCCCGGGCTGGCTGTCTCGCTGGCGGGGCCTCCCGGACCACGCGCTGCCGGGGCGTGGGTGCGGCGCAGGGTGCGATGGGCTGGTTTTCATGATCTCCTAGTACTTATCTGTTGCTTTTTAAAATTTTTTCCTTGTTGATGGTTTTGAAAAGCCATAGTTTAAATATCGGGGCCGTATAATTAAAAAGAAATCGATTATCTTCAGAAGTTGATTTTTTAGATGTGGTTTCTGTTTCATTTGTAAAAGGTTTTACTTATTGATTTGTGAGAGAGACAGAGAGAGGCAGAGACACAGGCAGAGGGAGAAGCAGGCTCCCCATAGGAAGCCCAATGTGGGGCTGGGTCCTGGGCCAGAATCAGCCCTGAGCCAAAGTTAGACACTCAGCTTCTTAATCACCCAGATGTCCCTGTGTTTCCTATTTTAACTTAGATAATAAGGCATATGTCATCAATCTCAAAGTGATTTGCTATTTGGTTACTCCCCCAGACGCCTTTCAGGTTTCATCCAAAGATTAGAAATTATAGGGATCTTTCACTTTATGTGTTTTATGCGGACACTTATTCCTCTGCTCCTCTTGGTGGTTCATTCGAGATCCAAACTTTTTGAAGTGGAGTAAAGGTATAGACAGAATTCTAGTAAGGGGCAGTTGCCACTTGAGGAAGTCTTAAGAAATCACTTTATTATTCTTTAAAACTCTTTTTTTTTAAGATTTTATTCATTCCTAAGAGAGCCACACAGAGACAGAGAGAGAGAGTTAGAGACACAGGCAGAGGGAGAAGCAGGCTCCATGCAGGGAGTCCATCAAGCCCTGGCCCAAAGGCAGTGCTAAACTGCTGAGCCACCCGGGCTGCCCAATTTTTAAAATGTTTTTATCAGGGACGCCTGGGTGGCTCAGTGCTGAAGCGTCAGCCTTCAGCCCAGGGTGTGATCCTGGAGTCCCGGGATCGAGTCCCACTTTGGGCTGCCTGCATGGAGCCTGCTTCTCTTTCTGCCTATGTCTCTGCCTCTCTCTCTCTCTCTCTCTGTCCGTCTCATGAATAAATAAAATCTTTTAAAAATTCATCAAATGCCTCTTTTGTGCCAACCACAGGACTACGTGCCTTGTTCCCTTGCATTCTTATAACAATGTTAACCACCACTTCTCCTCTTGCTTTAACTGTACTTTGAGATAACTGTGGATTCATGTGTTGGAAGACATAATACAGATCCCGTGTACCCTTGACCCTGCTTCCTCCAGTGGTGACATCTCGCATAGTTATGGTAACCACGTGGGTACATCGTCACTGATGCAGTCCCTTAGGCTTTTTCAGATTTTACCTGTGTTATATGCACACACTTGTGTATCTGCATACGTATGTATATTTTTTCCTGTCCAGTTTACTATAGGTGTAGATTCCGTTTCTTTTGAACATATGGAAAGAAGGCTGAGGTAAGTTATGGGGGGTAAATGAAGTATAGACCTGGTTTGAATCTAGGTCTGTTTGACTCAGAGTTTTGATTTTTCAATAGCAGTAGTGATGGACACTCCTGGGTGGTGCAGTGGGTTTTGTGTCTGACTTTTGGTCTCAGCTCCAGCCATGATCAGGGTCATGATTTGGAGCTTCGTGTCAAGCTCCATGCTGAGCGTGGAGTCTGCTTAAGATTCTGTCTCCCTCTGCCCCTGTCCCCTGCCTCTCTGTAAAATAAATTAATCCTAAAAAAAATAATAGTCCTGATGAATAACAGGAATAACAACAATAGCTGAAGCTCACTAAGTTACATATGAAATAGACTATTTACCATATGCCGGGGCTGTTCTAATACATTACCTCAGTTATTGCCCCCCCCCCCAGAACTATACCTCATAAATTATGTTATAGTTGAACTAGTATTATTAATTAAACTAACCATATTTCCAAGGAACAAGGAATTCCTTTTGTTGCTCCTAAATCAATAATAAAATAGCGAAATTCTACCTCCTTTTTACCTAATTTTCAATTTGAACCTCTGACCTTAATCGCTGATCTTGGCAATTGTCATGTTTTTAAAGTTGTGTGTATCTGTGTACGTGTAAAGTGAGACCTGCATTATTATACATCGAATTATGTTGGGACACCTTACAAATAGTTTTATGAAATCATCAATAAGAGCTAGCTTAGGCATGATGCCAGGTTTTTAAGGGAATAAGTGTAAATCATCAAGAATACTTAAGAATGTAATAGGGAGACATTTTCTTCCCCCTAAAGTAGAATAGATCTTTTTGGCCACATGCAGTCCCAGGAATGTTTGAGTTTAACGTCTCATGTTACAGATCCAGCTTTCCAAGGCAAAGCGAATACATTTGGTGAATGATCACTGATTATTAGAATATGATAATACTTTAGGAAGATAATAGATAGACTAATCAGCAGGCCATAATTTATGATTCTTTGCTAGTTACATATCTTGTAAAGCTGTCCCTGTGATGAACAGCAGCACTTCAGAGCAGGAATAACAGCACGCTCCTGTGTCGTAGATCCCAGGAGGTTTCGGTGCTCTTGTAGACAGCAGACAGAAATAAAAGGAAGTTTCTCCTTTTTACCTCGTATAATCCCACTGGAAAGTGAAACGTGTGCTGAGAGTTGATACTTCTTCTAGGTCACCTCCCTGAAGAGGCCCCGGGCAGGCACTGTCGTAACAGTTCTTGGACAGGAGTCTGATGGGCCCCAAAGGAGGTGGGAGGGTTTCTGCAACAGGCTACTGGTGGAACAGGGTGCTACTGTCTAGCCCCAGGAAGCTTCTAGTGAGGAGGGCCCCGAGGAACCTGCATCCTTTTCCTTAACTCTTTCAGAGGGTACGGCATACGCCCAGATTGGAGTTAAAGGTAAACTCAGTTCTGTGTAGCTTGTGGTTGTTGCTTTTTGAAAAATGAGCAGCTACAAGAAAGCAACACCACGTATGGCTTAATAGGCCTTAGCTTTTTGGAACTTGAATTTGGATGTAGATAACGCAGATGGTTTTGAAGCTATATATCATTAGGAACTCTTTGGAAACCACAAAACCTTTTTAATGGGCCACTCTATCAATTTTCTGCTCTTCTAAGGAGTTTTTCCTATTCATGACTCCTTTTGATCTTTGGCTAACACTGAGGCAAATGTAGTGACGATTTAGTTTTCTTCTTCCTCTGAAAGCTTGTACACGTTTTCTGCCTCGGGTTGTGTCCGCTTGGATGCCTGGAGAATGTTGACAAAGGAAAGGTTAGGCTAGCCTGTTGATGCTACATATTTGGGCTTTAAAAATCAAAAAGGTTCCTTGGCTTCCGCGGAGAAGCATTCTGCTTGATGGCCCAGATTACTGATCCAGTAAAAACGACATGTTCCAGCCATCCTTCACACACACCTTAAGTGAAATTAATGAGATCACTCTATGGTTACGCTTTGTGTTTTATTTTCACTTTCTAGGTCTGTATGAGCTGTTGGCTGTTGTGCAGGCTGGCTGGGGCCACGTGTGGACAGCCAGGAAGACCTGACCTTCCTCTGGGATATGTTTGGTGAGAAAAGCCTGCATTCACCGGTAAAGGTAAAACCATGCTGATGTCAGATTCTCTTGGTGGGAAAACATATGGAAAAATATTTTGTCATCTCATGCTTTGTTCTGTCCTCCCCTACTCTCTATGCAGAAGTTACTCGTCGAGCACCATTTTCCTTTAGGTTAGTGATTTCTGAATTGTATTCATGAAACATTTCCTTAATGTGTGACCAAAAAGCTATTCCCTTTTTCATTTTCACTTTGATTTCGCTACTCTAGATTTTTGTTTATTATGTGTGAATCTGGATCTCAAAAGAAATTCTCTCAACATTTCTTCTTTGTCATATTTGCTCTAGATTATTTTTTTCATATTTGCCGTTTACTCAATTTAAGAAGTTTCCGTTTATTCTGTGTAAAATGACTTTTTAAATGACTAGCCATTGGACTTTGTCAAGTGCTTTTTATTTATTTATTGTAATGATCATATGATTTGTTTCCTGTGAGTCTCAACATAGGAAAGTTTATTGGTTTTTGACATTTTTTTTTTTTTACTGATTTTTGACTGTTCAACTGGCTATCATTGGACTATTATTTGAGATAACCTAATTTGTTCATGATTTGTTCTCCTTTACATATAATCTGCTGGAGTTAGTTGACTCCTAGTTTATTTAGAACTTTAATGTCTCCTTTTATGAGACTTCAGCCCATAATTTTGCTTTCTTATCTCTCTCATCAGATCTTCACAATATCCTGGGTAGCCTTAGGTTGTGAGGTGGAAGTCTCTACTCTCTGTGGGTAAGTTTATGAAAGACTGAAGTTCGTTTGTCCTTTAGCAGAACTGACTTGTTGGGTTCCTTGGGCCTGGATGTTTTCTTTTTGATAAGGATATTGGTAACTATTTTAAAGATGACAAGAACGTTTAGGCTTTCTATTTCTTCTTGATTAGTTTTAATGATTCATATTTTTCTAAGATTTGGTCCATTTCAACTACATTGTCAAATTTCTGAAAAGGTTGCTTATAATATTTCACATGTGCAGTTTCTATGCTAATTGTTTTTCTTCTTGGTCCTGATATTGGTACTTATTGCCCTTTCTTCTCTTTCCTCAATATTGCCAGAGTTTTGGCATTAGTCTTTTTAGATATAAACCTTTGGCCTTATTAATTTTCCTCATTGTATATTAGTTTTTATTTCATTGACTTTTTTAAAAAAATTCTTTTTCTAGTTATGAACGTTTGTTCATAAATTTTCAACCTTCTTCTTTTCCTAATGTTAGCATTTAAGGCCATTTCTCCCAAGGTACTGGTTTTCTTAACTTAGAATCATTTTGTAGTTGCTTACTTAGACTTTTCTTGAATTTACAAATAAGGATTTTTTTAATCTATCTTGTTCCTGATTTCTACCTTAATTGCTTTGAGGTCAGAAAACCTAATTTGCATTATTTCAGTCCTTTGAAATGTGTTTACACTTTACGGCCAGCTACATATTCAATATCTGTAATGTATCCTGTCTGTGTCTAAAAAGAAGGTATATTCTGCAGTCATTAAGTATAGTTTTCTGTATGTGTCTGTAGATCAAGTTTGTAAACCTATTCAAATATTCTGTGTTTTCACTGATTTTTGTTCGTTTATTCTCTGTTACCAAGAGAAGTATGGTAAAAAAGTTTCCCATTATGACCATGGTTTTCTTCTTGCAGTTCTGTTCAGTTTTTTTTTGTGTTTTTTTTTTTTAATTTAATTCATTTATCGGACACTGAAGAAGCAGGAGGAGTGACAGGCAGAGAGAGAGAGAGAGGGAGAAGCAGGCTCCCCCCTGGAGCAAGGACCCTGATGTGGGCCTTGATTCCAGGACCCTGGAATCTTGTCGGGAGTTGAAGGCAGGTGCTTAACCGGCTGAGCCACCCAGGCTCCCTCTGTTCATTTTTTGTTGTATATATTTAAATTTGTTATTAAATATAAATTTGTTATTTTGCTGGTGAATTACTACACTTTATACTTTTTAATAGAGTTTATTTTAAAGTAGATATGTTTTTGTTGCCATTTGCAGGATATCTTTTCCTATCCTTTTATTGTCAACTCTTCCATATTCCTGCTTTATTACAGCTTTTGTGAATTACAGTTGGAGCTTTCTGAGGTAACAAGTCAGAAGTCTTTACTTTCAGCTAGAATATCTTCACTACAGTTCATTATGACGTATGATCTTTATAATTTAAAATCTGACGTATTTTGTGTTTTCTTGTCCTGATTTTTCTTTGTTTCTTTTGGATTGGTTAGGGTTTTCCCTGCATACAGTTGAGAAGTTAAAACATTCTCTTTCTGTTATTTGAGTGGCTACCTTAGAAATTATGACATGAATCCTTTATTATAAAATCCTATCTTAATCTGTCTATTGTCATCTGGAAAAGATCCAGAAATCTTAGCGCACTTTTGCCCCATATACTTTCCTGCCAACTTCAGTGCTATTGTGTCCTGTATTTTAATTCTCTCTAGAAAACAAACAGAAAAACAAAAACCCCTCACAACCTTGAAGACATCCTTATTTTGCTTTACATCAACGTCATTATTCATTTAGTATAACCACCATTTTGTTTGTTCTAGTCCCAATCTTACAGCTCAGCCTTGTCATCCAGGCTGATTTTTCACCTGTTTAATGTAAAAAAGCTCTAGAATCTCCTGTATTGAGGGTTTGTGGCTATCAAACTATGTCTTTCAGTGAATCAGTACATGTTTTTATTTCCTTCCATTTTTTTTTTCGTTTTATTAAATTATAATCGATATATGACACACTAGTTTCAGGCGTGCAACATAAAATTTGGCATTTGTATATCTTGCACAATGAACACCATAGTAAGTCTAGTTAACATCTCTCTGCATGCACAGTCACACCATTTGTTTTCTTGTGCTAAGAACTTTTCAGACGTATTTTCTGAAAACAACTTTCAAATTTGCAATACGTTATTATTGACTATAGTCACCATGCTGTGCGTGAATTCATTTTGTAAGAGGATGATGGGACTCTTGATCCCCTTTATCCGTTTTTACCCACACAGCCTCACCCCCTTCCCTTTTGGCAACCACCCATGTATTCTCTGTATTTCTGACTTTATTTGTTGTTTAGTTTCAGGTATAAGTTAAATCATACCATATCTGTCTTTCTCTTTCTGACTTTTTTCACTTAGCATAATACCCTTCAGATTCATGCCAGTTGCAAATGGCTAATTTATTTTATGGCTGAATAGTATTCCTTTTTTTTTTTTTTTTTTTTTTGCTGAATAGTATTCGTGTGTGTGTGTGTGTGTGTGTGTAAATCTTTTCCCATTCATCCTCAAAGGAAGGACACTTTGGTTATTTCCGTATCTTGGCTATTGTAAATAATGCTGCAGTGAACATAGAGGTACATGTATCCTTTTGAATCTTCAGATAAATACCCAAAAGTGGAATTGCAGGATCATGTGGGGGTTGTATTTTTAAGTTTTTGACTGTTCTCCAGATTATTTTCTGTGGTGGCCGCACCAATTTACAACCTCACCAACGGTGCACTAGGGTCCCCCTTTGCCCACAGCCTCATCAGTACTTATTTTTTCTTGTCTTTCTGATATTGGCCTTTCTCAGAGGTGTGAAGCGATATCTCACTGTGATTTTGATTTGCATTACTCTGATGATTTGTGATGTTGAGCATCTTCCCGTGTGCCTGTTGGTGATCTGTATGTCGTCTTTGGGATAACGTCTATTCAGATCCTCTGTCCATTTTTAAATATTGAATTGTTTGTTTCTTGTTGATATTGAGCTATATGAATTTCTGTATATATTTTGGCTGTTAACCCCTTATTGGATAGAATTGGCAGTTCTTCCTTCTATTCGGTAGATTGCCTTTTTTGTTGTTGATGATTTCCTTTGCTGTGCAGAAGCTTTTTAGTTTTATGTTATCTCAATTTTTTTTTGTTTTGTTTTGTTTTGTTTTGTTTTGTTTTTTGATGCCACTGCCTTTGGAATCATAAGATCCAAAAAGGAAAAAAAAAAAAATCTCCAAGAGCGATGTCAGAGAGCTTACGACCCATGTTTTCTTCTAGGAGTTTAATGATTTCAGGATTTTCATTCCAGTCTTTAATCCATTTTGAGTTAATTTCTTTGTATGGTGTGAGATGATGGCCCCAGTTTCAGTCTTTTATATGTAGGTGTCTAGGTTTCCCAGCACCATTTATTGAAGAGATTGTCTTTCTCCATTGTATATTCTTGCCTCTTTTCTTGTAAAGTAATTGGCCTTATATGCCTAGGTTTATTTCGGGGCTCTCTTTTCTGTCCCACGAATCTGTGTGTGTGTTTTTATGCCAATACCATACATTTTGATTACTTTAGTTGTTAGATACTACAGCTTGAATTCAAGGAGTGTAATGTCTCAGACTTGTCCTTTCTCAAGATTTGCTTTGGCTGCTTGGGATCTTTTGTGGTTCTATACAAATCTTACGATTGTTGTATTTCTGTGAAAAATGCCACTAGAATTTCAATAGAGATTGCCTTGACTCTGTAGATTGCTCTGGTCAGTATGGACATTTTTGCAATATTCTTCATGAGCATGGAATATCTTTCCACTTATTAGTGTCATTGTCTCTCCTCAGTGTCCTATAGTTTTCAGAGTATAGATCATTCACCTCCTTGGTTAAATTTATTCTTGGGTATTTTTTCATGCAATTTTAAATGGGATTTGTTTTCTTAGTCTCTCTTCCTGATAGTTTGTTGTTGGTGTACACAAGTGTGACAGAATTGTGTATATCAGTTTTGTACCTGCAACTTTACTGAATTTATTTAGAAATAAGGTTAGAACTAATGTTCTAACAGTCTTTTTTTTTCCACAGAGTCGTTAGGGTTTTCTGTGTATAAAATTGTATCATCTACAAATAGTGATGGTTTTACTTCTTCCTTTACAATTTGGTTCCAATTTCTTTCTTTTTCCTTCCTAGCTGCTGTGGCCAAGACTTCCAATACTGTGTTAGCATCCTCGCCTTGTTCCTGATGTTAAGCAGGAAGCTTTTCCCTGTTGAGCATGATGCTAGCTGTGCACTGGTCATACGTGGCCTTACATTTTGAGGTACATTTGGTCTATACCCACTTTGTTGAGTTTTTCTGGGGTTTAATCCTGGTCTTTCATTGGGAACATGTTTATCTGTTTCCTCATGTTGCCTGACTTTGTATGTATGTATGTCTTTGTGTTAGGTGAAACAGCTATCTCTTCTAGTCCTGAAGGTGTGGCTGTGTGTGGGTGAACATTTTTGTTTTATAGTAGCCTTGCTTCAGTGTTTGGTTGTCTCTCATACTGTTTCCCCAATTATTCTAGACCTGTGGGGCTCACAAACACAATCCACCCTGGCCCCAGAGTCTCATATTCAGTAGGCATCCCCTGTGTGGGTTGCATGTACCTGCTGGCTTGGAGGCCTCTGGCAGTGGGAGTGTAACTAGAGGTCAGGGCACTGGCCTCCTGCTTCTGGCAGGGCCGTGGCAGCAGTATGGAGGGGGAAGGAGGTACTAGAAGGTTATGGGAATGCAAAAATAGCTCCTGCCAGCATTGGCAGTAGCAAGGTAGAGAAAGCGTAAATATGGCACCCTCCGGTATCTTTTGTCTTTGGAGGGAATCTGAGTGGGCTTTTGCCCTTCTGGTAGATGCTTTAAGATTAGCAAATGGAACCCCTTCACATCTGGTCTAGGCTCCTTTCAAACTGGTGCTTTTGTACTGGGTCCTGAGGCAAATGAGTCTGATTGTGAGCCCTGTAAAAGCAGAGCCTGCACTCAGTACAGCCCTAGGAGTCTCCTGGACGGAAGCTCCACTGGTTTCCAAAGCCAGGTGCTTTGGGGGCTGTCTGTCTGGTGCATCTCCCATGGGTCATGGTGCCTGATGAGTAGTACAGATTCCCTCCTCAGGGAGGGGTTCTGTATTTGTGCAACCCCTCCTCCATAGGTCGTTGCATGGGGGGAGGTGAGGTTTTCGGCAAAAATACAACTACATCTGTCTCTCCTCCCTGTCTGTTTAATTCTTCGTTGTGGAGTAGCTGTCCTGCTCAGAGATAATTGTTTTATATGTAGCTGTAGATATATTGTGTCTGTTGAGGGAAAGGATTTCAGAAGTTTTTATGTGACTATCTTGAATGATCTCCCTGTTTGCCTGTGTTCTTTTTTTTTTTTTTTTTTTAGATTTTATTTATTTAGTCGTGAGAGAGGCAGACACACAGGCAGAGGGAGAAGCAGGCTCCAAGCAGGGAGCCCAACAAGGGACTTGATCCCAGGACCTCGACCCAGGCCACCTGCGTCTTCTTGAATGGCATTTTTAGTAAGCAAAGAATGCTAGGTAGGCTCTTGTTACCTATCTGTGTATCTATCTATCTATCTATCTATCTATCTATCTATCTATCTATCTATCATCTATCTATTTATATTTCAGTATAGTGAAAGATGATGAAATGATTATTCCTGAAATTTCTAGTTAGAGGTCAGCTGTCAGGATCTCTGATTTGAAGTAATCTTTCAAAGCATGTTTTTTTTCCTCTGGCTCTTTTAAAGACTTCAATACATACATAACTTTTTTTCTTTTAAATAAGTTCTGTTTACTTCTTTTAAAAATGTTCGGCCCAAGTGTGGCAGGATACAAAATCAATGCCCAGAATTCAGTGGCATTTCTGTACACTAACAATGAGACTGAAGAAAGAGAAATTACGGAGTCAATCCCTTTTACAATTGCACCCAAAAGCATAAGATGCCTAGGAATAAACCTAACCAAATAGGTAAAGGATGTATACCCTAAAAACTACAGAACACTTCTGAAAGAAAGTGAGGAAGACACAAAGTGATGGAAAAATACTCCATGCTCAAGGATTGGAAGAATTAATATTGTGAAAATGTCAGTGATCACCCAAGGCAATTTACACGTTTATTTTTATTTATTTTTTAATTTTTATTTACTTATGATAGTCACAGAGAGAGAGAGAGAGAGGCAAAGACACAGGCAGAGGGAGAAGCAGGCTCCATGCACCGGGAGCCCGATCCCGGGTCTCCAGGATCACGCCCTGGGCCAAGGCAGGTGCTAAACCGCTGCGCCACCCAGGGATCCCAATTTACACGTTTAATACAATCCCTATCAAAATGCCATGGACTTCTTCAGAGAGTTGGAACAAATTATTATAAGATTTGTGTGGGGGATCCCTGGGTGGTGCAGCGGTTTGGCGCCTATCTTTGGCCCAGGGCGCGATCCTGGAGACCCGGGATCGAATCCCACATCGGGCTCCCGAGGCATGGAGCCTGCTCCTCCCTCTGCCTGTGTCTCCGCCTCTCTCTCTCTCTCTCTGTGTGTGACTATCATAAATAATAAATAAAAAAATTAAAAAAAAAAAAGATTTGTGTGGAATCTGAAAAAACCCCAAATAGCCAGGGGAATCTTAAAAAAGAAAACCATAGCCATGGGCATCACAATGCCAGATTTCAGGTTGTACTACAAAGCCGTGGTCATTCAAGACAGTGTGGTACTGGCACAAAAACAGACACATAGATCAATGGAACAGAAATGAGAATCCAGAAGTGGACCCTCAACTTTATGGTCAACTAATATTTGACAAAGGAGGAAAGACTATCCACTGGAAAAAAGACAGTCTCTTCAGTAAATGGTGCTGGAAAATTGGACATCCACATGCAGAAGAATGAAACTAGACCACTCTCTTGCACCATATACAAAGATAAAATGATGAAAGATCTAAATGTGAAACAAGAATCCATCAAAATCCTAGAGGAAAACATAGGCAACTCCCTTTTCGAACTTGGCCACAGTAACTTCTTGCAAGATACATCCATGAAGGCAAGAGAAACAAAAGCAAAAATGAACTATGGGGACTTCATCAAGGTAAGAAGCTTTTGCACAGCAAAAGATACAGTCACAAAACTAAAAGACAAACTACAGAATGGGAGAAGATATTTGCAAATGACTTCTCAGTTAAAGGCCTAGTATCCCAGATCTGTAAAGAACTTCTTAAACTCAACAGCAAGAAACAAACAATCCAATCAAGATACGGGCAAAAGACATGAACAGAAATCTCACAGAGGAAGACACAGACATGGCCAAGAAGCACATGAGAAAATGCTCCGCATCACTGGCCATCAGAGAAATTACAAATCAAAACCACAATGAGATACCACCTCACACCAGTGAGAATGGGGAAGATTAACAAGGCAGGAAACCACAAAGTTGGAGAGGATGCGGAGAAGAAAGGGAACCCTCTTGCACTGTTGGTAGGAATGTGCAATGGTGCAGCCACCCTGGAAAACTGTGTGGAGGTTCCTCAAAGAGTTAAAAATAGACCTTCCCTAGGACCCAGCAATTGCACTGCTAGGGATTATCCCAAGATACAAATGCAATGAAATGCCAGGACACTTGCACCTCGATGTTTCTAGCAGCGGTTGTCCACAATAGCTAAACTGTGGAAGGAGCCTCGGTGTCCATCGAAAGATGAATGGTAAAGCAGATGTGGTTTATGTATACAATGGAATATTACTCAGCCATTAGAAATGACCAATACCCATCATTTGTTTCGACGTGGATGGACCCTGGAGGGTATTATGCTGTGTGAAATAAGTCCATCGGAGAAGGACAAACATTTTATGGTCTCATTCATTTGGGGAATATAAAAATAATGAAAGGGATTAAAGGGAGAAAGAAAAAATGAGTGGGAAATATTCAGAAAGGGAGACAGAACATGACAGACTCCTAACTCTGGGAACGAACTAGGGGTAGTTGAAGGGGAGGTGGGTGGCAGGTGGGGGTAACTGGGTGGCGGGCACTGATGGGGGCACTTACTTGATGGGATGAGCACTGAGTGTTATTCTGTATGGTGGCAAATTGAGCACCAATAAAAAATAAATTTATTAAAAAAAAAAGAAAAAAAATGTTTTGGCCAACATTCAAATTGTTTATACCATAGGCTCATCTTAAGAAACCTGGTTAACCTTTATTTCCAACATCAAAAGCATGAAGTTCCATTCTTAAAGCAGTAGATTCGAAAGAAGAAAGGTTTTGACTATATCCACTGCAATATGCCACTTGCAGAAGCCCTTTGA
The DNA here is from genome assembly GCF_011100685.1 of Canis lupus familiaris. NCBI lineage: Eukaryota > Metazoa > Chordata > Mammalia > Carnivora > Canidae > Canis > Canis lupus. Next base: position 150,085 of record NW_023330384.1, read on the forward strand.
AGTAACTAGAATGGACTTTATTGGCCTTGCCAATGTCCTACAAATGTTTTGTTTTCATATTTCATTTAAAACATGAATTATTTTTCCCTTTTGATATTGAGTGTATTTCATCATGGAAAATCAGCATCTTCAACTTGCTCTTTTTTCTTCAAATGGCTTCCAAAATGAGGTATACTCTGGAGTTTTGAATGGATCATGTTTTTATTTTTACAGTTCTCTTCCATAGCAAATCAAGCTCATTAGGTATGTGGCTGACCGCAAGCTGTTCTGTGTGAACAGAAAGCAGCGTGTGATTTGGCATTTGGATACAACTTTTGTTGGGGGGAGATCAGTACATAGAGCTTCATTCTTAAATTAAACCAGGACACTTGTTCTTGTCCTTGTTACTGCTCCTCAAGTATTTATGAATGAAGCAAAAAGTCGTCTTCATGTAATAATGGGTTTTCATTTTTATTTAATTTTTATTTAATTTTTAAGATTTTATTTATTCATGAGAGACACACAGAGCGAGAGAGAGGCAGAGACACAGGCAGAGGGTGAAGCAGACTCCAAGCAGGGAGCCAGATGTCGGACTCGATCCCCGGTCCCCAGGATCAGGCCCTGGACTGAAGCTGGCGCTAAACTGCAGAGCCACCCGGGCTGCCCTGGATTTTTCATTTTTAAACAGGAAAATCACTTAGTGGCATTTCTCACAGTAGCTCTTAGAGGTGGGCTTTCACTTCTGTTCTATTAATAGTTTTCTTGTAAGGTAAATATCTGCTAGCATACTTACTACATGTTAGCCAGTGACTCTGCTACATTGCGTACTCTTGCTATTACAAAAAGCCCAACCGTCATTTCTCCTTTTGTTGAGTTTTTCAAATGAATGGCTTTATTTATTACAGTGGGTAATAGCAGTAGACTTTCCTGCAGTGACTGTACTGTACTGTATGTATTCAATAAATACTGTTAATTGGTGACAGAAATTTATACACAAAAGAAGCAGGTGAATCAGACTAGACCAGATCTAGAGGGAGATACAGAAGCAAATTCTCTATTTGTTACCCTGTCGTCTGTTAGATTTAATATATTATTCTGAGTGAAGTAAGTCAGTCGGAGAGGGACAAACATCATATGGTCTCATTCATTCGGGGAATATAAAAACTAGTGAAAGGGATTCAAGGGGACAGGAAAGAAAATGAGTGGGAAATATCAGTGAGGGTGACAGCACATAAGAGACACCTAACTCTGGGAAACGAACAAGGGGTGGTGGAAGGGGAGGTCGGCCGGGGTTGGGGTGACAGGGTGACTGGCACTGAGGGGGGCACTTGACGGGATGAGCATCGGGTGTTGTAGTATATGTTGGCCAATCGAAGCCCAATAACAAATATACAAAAAATAAGGGAAAAGAATTAAAAATAGATAAAAATAAACTTCATTTAAAAAGGTTTAATATATCATCTTATTGTGATTATTATCTTAGTCTTTACAGAAATGCCATGTAAACAAGTTGCTGAATATGTTGTGTCTCATGGCATTGTACAGAACTTTGTATGTGCAACAGTCCTCTCATACAGGAATTCTGCCAATAATTTTCATTCATTATGTAGTTTTTGTCTTTCATTTTGAGACTCATTGTATAATCTTAATGGCAGTGGTGTGATTTCTCTTTTAGCTGTAAGGAGTACAATGTTTCATAATGTACATGTAGTTGGCTTTTATTTTTCAGTTTTTCTTTAAGGTAAGATACATGTATAAAATTTGCCATTTTTACCATGTTAACGTACAATGTAATGGCATTAGGTATATTCAGAATGTCGTGCAAACGTCACCACTCTCTATTTCCAAAACCTTCTCATCACTCTACACAGAAACTCTGTGGCTGTTAAGCGCTACCTTCCCTTGTTGCCCACCCCCAGCTCCCGGCAACCACCATTCTACGCTGCTTTGTCTCTATATTTTAACTGTTTTACATAGTTCACATAAGTGGAACTATACAGTACTTGCCCTTTTGTAACTATACCACTCCATGCAATGCTTTCAAGGTTTGTCCATGTTGTAGCATGTATCAGAATCTCCTTCTCTTTCATGGTTGAATAACATTGCACTATGTGTATACACTGCATGTTGTTTGTCCATTTGTCTGTTGATGGACACTTGCATGTGTCCACCTTTTGGCTATTGTGAATGGTGCTGCAATGGACATTGCTGTACAACTATCTGTTTTGAGTCCCGATTGCGGTTCTTTTGGGTAGACACTTAGCAGCTGAAATGCCTGCTTATATAGTAATTCTGTTTAGGCTTGTGAGAAGGAACCATCAAAGTGTTTTCCGTGGAGTCTGCACCATTTTACATTCCTACCAGCATTATATGAGGGTTCCAATTTCTCCATATCCTCATCACTACCTGTTACACTGAGTAATTTTTGATTATAGCCATTCTCGTGGGCATGAAGTGGTAGTTCATTGTGGTTTTGATTTGCATTTCCCTAATGACTAATGATGTTGAGCATGTTTTCAGGTAGTCTTTGGCGATCTGATTGCCTTTTTGTTGTTGAGTTTGGCATTTTTTATATATTTTAGATATTAAACCCTTATCATATTTTCGCCTTGCAAATATTTTTTCCCCTTGTGTAGGCTATCATTTCACTTGTCTGATAGTATCCTTTGTACAAAAGTTCTAATTTCTATAAAGATCAGTGTCCATTTTATCTTGTGCTGCTTATGCTCTTGGTAGCATATCTAAGAATCTCTTTGCAAACCCAAGGTTATGAGGATTTACCCCTTGATTTAAAATTTGAGCTAATTTTTGTGTATGGTGTGAGATAGGGATCTAAGAATCTACATTCTTGTGCATGTAGGAATCCAGTTGTCCTGTATAGTCTATTTTGTTTTCATCTCTATTTTTAGTGGCTATCAGTTTTTATCCTAGAAAGCGTTAGTTTGTGCTTTCTCTGGAAACAGTTTATTGGCAAAAGGTCGATGTCCTTAATTTAAAAATTATTGGAGAAATTTGGTGGCTTCATGACACTTATAACGGAATTTCTTAAATGACAAAGCCCTGGAGGTGGGGGAAATTAGCTCTCAGGATAAAGAAAACCTAATTCTTATTATTGTACTTTGTATTCTGACACTGTTTGGGTGGCTTATTATTTTTTTTGGTTGTTTTTGTGAGATAAATGCATTTTCAGTTCCACTTCTGGCATAGCTAGATTCACTCTCAGTGAAGGTCGGAACCCTGTTAGCTTTCTCTGTTGATGTTGTTATTCTGT